>NW_013665886.1:46380-63443 GCF_000517525.1 Limulus polyphemus
GGTTCTGCTATGATTAGTGTCTGGTGGAAAGCTTCAGCTGATATTTCTTTTGCAACATCTCAATCAACAATTGGTCCAGTTATCAATGCTATTTCCAAGTTTTGAACAACTTGACTTTCAAGATCTACATGAGCCAATGTTTCCATTTATGAACGTTATATTTTAAGATCTGTGCAAGAACTCGGCTAACAGATGTTTCCATATATCAAAGCTATCCTCAAATATTATGTAATTAGTATTTATGAATTAATAGTTTTACCCAAAATGCAGCTTTTACCCAAAACTGGATTGAATATTGCTTAAAAAAAGGTGTCCAAATAAGTTTCAATATAATTACTTCCAGATCTAGAGTAATTACTTATATTTATAGTGAGACAGCAGAAAAAAAGCCAATATTTCCAAATTAGAAGAATAATACATCTTTAATCAGTTATATTAAAAACAATGCTGTGCAAGTAGTTAGTTGCCATCCTTGCAAGAGATGAAACATCATATTAACCTGTCCTACTCATCAACCGACAATGGATATATACCAAAATCACCACTTGATACAGGCCCATACTTGTCTTACTCTGTTTCTATGTCATTGATCCCCTGGATCGTGGGCTCTATTCAACTTAAGAGGGGTAAAAATGTATGTACAAGTTAGTATAAGCTGAATGTTTATGTTATTTTCCTTGAGTTTCAATAATATCATTATTCTTGCTCTAGTCTTCATCTCATGTTGGCATTTTTCTCTCCAGCTTCAGTAGCCAGAGAAGTCATACAATAAATTTTAAACTATAAAATATCTTGTACAACAAACTAAAAGTTAAACATGACTAAAATTCAGGATTAAATACCCAATACATATTGTGAGAATATATTTAAAGCTCTGCAAAGGAAGTTGTTCAGTGAGCATATTCAATTCATATATTCTATTCTTAGCTACCTATTTTGAGAGAAACTTCAATCAGCTTGTTAATAGATCAACAATTTTTGTTTGATCACACATCAGTGAAATGCTTTTACAAGTCATAAATAAAAACAACTCTGAACTGACCATAAAATACAAGAACTATAGGAAGACATCCAGTGGACAACCATCAGGGTTGACAGATAAAAAAAATCATAGGTCTTTGATGTCTTTTTATGCAATCTTAGCAAACTATATGAGTTAAGGCTAAACTTAAAAACTTAGTTCACAAATTTTCAGCAAAAATGAAAAACAAAATTAACCAATATAGAAAAGGAACTGATCCTACTAATGATCGGTGAGGAATCTCACATTTTATTTATTTTCCTATTCCTTCTTATAGATTTCCTAGCTTCCACATGGTTGAACACAATAAACTTAAATGCTTTTCAGACGTTGTCCTTCTAGAGCTTCAGTAATATTAATCAGAAAAGGATTTCTTGGCCTAACTTGAATCTAAAGTAACTAAAAGCAATTACAAACAGCAGTCAGCGTAATAAGATAATTTTTAGAGCACAAAATCGTAATGGTATTGTGGTTCTTGACAAAGAAACCTATCATGAAAAAAATGATCAAACTGTTACTGACAAATCTCACTTTAAACTGCCGGATATTAATCCAACTCCAAGAAGAAAAAAGAAGTTAAATATTTGTTCAACCCTATAGTTTTATTTATGAATAAAACAAGTAATTATGTTTTTAAAATCATATTTTTATTTTTGAAAAACACTACATTTTGCTAGGTTTATCTAGTATTGTTAGATGGTAGCATTTGAGCAACAGAACAGTACAACCTTCACTTTTGTTATGACATCTTTCATTGAATATTTGGATAAAACTTACTCTGACGTGTTATGTCAAAAAACTTTGAGAAGTTGCTTTTCATTCAAAAATGATGAAACATAACCCATAAATTTCTTTCTTGTAAATTATAATTGCTGATGATTATTAGAAATATACAATTTAATCTCCTCAAAGTATAAGGAAGTATAGACATATCTCAACATAACAACACAATCACTTGTTTAATGACTACTTAAAATAAATATCTCCAGCTGACATTTATCTACAAGTGAAAAGTTTTAAGTAAAGGTTTTAACTTTTTGATTACTTTCAAGTAAATACTTGAAATAAAAATATAATAACATATCCAAAAAGATTTCCATTCAGGAACATTCAAAATGTAATTTGATATCTGAAAAACAAGACACTAGTTCACAACAATGATTCTTTAAAAAAAACCTTGATTTTTCCAAACCATCTCAAATTAACAAAAGTGCTTTTCCCTCACCTTCCAAACAACTGTCCTATCAAATATCCCAGACTTTTTCCACAAATTGATAAACTGTGTATGTTAATACCCAGTTTAAAACAGGCATAATTAAAAGCCTTATAACCTCTAAAATTATATCAAGACATTTTTTCATTAAAATCAAAAAGTCAATTCTGTTGTTTCATATATCACTGTAAATACCCCAATGATATGAACAGTTTTAAATGATTCAACTCACTCTGTGAAATTTGATTCTTTTTTGATGTTCAAGCAAGAACACATACTAAAATCGTTTTTATTGCAGTTGAACAAATCTGACAAATTTTCCAATGACTCTCACATTTTTGTACATCACATATACATGGTTTATGAAAAATTAATAAACAAAGTTCTCCTTTATGTCCTACAGTTCTTGCTTATCATACTTATAACTATTACCTCAGAAAATTTGTGTCTTGCATATTTGCCTTTCATATCACTAAAGCTTTTTTTTGTCAAAAACTTGAATCTTTAATCACAAAACTAAGATTCGAACCTGGGTGCCTTTATGGTTGGTTAGCTTTGAAGTAAGAAACTATTCATACAAGTACCTGTTAAAGAAGCAGTTTACTGAGCTCTAAAATGTTATCAAAAGGACTCCAACCCCAGGACTTTGTTAGCTGTTTCCATCATAAAAACATTTGTTCACTTTTCCACTTCCAATACAAATTTTCCGTTTCAGAATATTCATTATGACCAAATCAACAGCCTAGACCTGAGAGACCCAGTTTCATCTGTTTTAGCAAATTTATTCATGGTTAGAGTTGAAGACATTACCATTTTGACTTCACTCCATCCTCTAGTTTTCTTGATTTGTTATGTTGATGACATTTTTATGGCCTTTAAGGAAATTGATTAAATCAATATTCTTTTTTTCACATTTGCATGCAATGCACTCCAACATCATGCAAGTTGAAGATGAAGTTGCTTGAAATTTTTTTTTAATTTTAGTGATTGAAAGAAATAAAAACAGACTTTACACCAGTGTTTTCCATAAAGATGTACATTCAGAAATTTATATCCATTGGAATTCTTTCCATGGTCCAAACAAAAAATAGGGATCATACAGTCTTTTTTTTTAAAGCTTAAAATATCTTTTCCCCTCAACAAACTTTTAACATAAATAAACACTCCTCTATTTTGGCATTGTTATGTTTATGACACATTTATAGGTTTTTTTCTGACAAAGACTTAGTTCAGTCCTTTCATAATTATATAAATGCACTGTTTCCTAAAATTCAGTTCAGGAAAGAAGTTTAAGAAAATACTTCTCTTCTATTTTTAAATGTTTTGGCTTGAAAGTTGAATATTCTTTTGTTACATTAGCATTCAGTTAAGGTAAATGTATAAATCTCTATACTAGTCTTCCATCCATAACTGTAGCTATAAATTTAATATTGTCAAACCATTTTAACACAATGCAAAGTCTCTCAGCAACACAGACAAAAAACTAGAAGTGGAAAAACAACCTTTGTTTGAGAGTTTATCATCCAGGAATTGCTTCAAATATCTTGAAGATTACCCCAGCCTATAAAAACTAGAAACTGATTTTAAAAACTGTTTTTTATTCTCTGCAATTTTTCAGGTTTTTCACTGGTTTAACAAGATTGTGGAATAGATTTATAACTTTTATATCACATATAACTTTGAAATAAAAAAAATGTTCATGTTATATTTCAGTCTAAGCAGCTTTTTATAAAAAAATATCATACATCTACCAACAATGTAATTTAACAGGCTAAATGTCCACATCGCAATACTGTTTATATTAGGGAAACAGGAAGAAACTTAACCAGCAGACTTAAGAAAACAGATCCAGTCTATCACATTTTTATACATTCCTGTAAATGTTATAATTTCAACATAATGTATTTTCAAATAAAAAAAAATACTGCTCTGTAAAAAACAAAAGAAGCATTTTAAATAAAACACTTCCAATCAAGTATAAAACAACATCCAGAATCAACCCTTTATATTTTTAAGAATGGAGCCAGCTTGACACTACAGACTAGCCTATTGTAACTATGTCAGTGAAATGCAGTATATAAACTTAACATTTAAGTACTACAAGGGACCTGTTGATCAATCTAGTCTGTCCCATTCAATAAACTATATATACATGTATCATTCAAAGCCAACCCTTATCATTCAAATATCTATTATGCTTTCCTTTAAATTCCTATAAAGTTACTGCTTTCACCACATCTGAAAGCAATCCATTTCAAAGACCAACTCCTACCCTGATGAAAGTTATATTTGTGTTCCTTATTCTTACCATTCCCACCATTACTAAGTATGAAAAAAGATGATGTATCAACACTATCATTTCCCTTTCAAATCTTTAATACCTCAATAAGATCCCCTATATGTCTTATTTTTTCAAGAGAAAACAATTTGAGAAATTTCAGCCTCTCCTTGTATGACAACCCCTCCATTCCAGGCACCATTCTAGTAACCCTACTCTGAATCTTTTCAAACAGTTCAATGTTTTTCATAAAATAAGGAGCCCAAGACTGAATACAATATTCCATATGTGACCTAACCAATGATCTATAAAATGAAATTATAACCTCTTTAGACTTGTATTCAATATTTCTGTAGATATAACCTAAAATCCTATTTGCTTTTCCACTAGCCATAGCAAAGTCAAGCCACAAAGTAAGAGGTTCCACTGGTGAATGGATGTTTTCTTTAGTAAGACTCCACGAGGGAGACAGATATTTCAAAACTGTTCAGGACTGTTTTCATCAGGGAACCTAGTAGGAGCAATGATACTCTAGATTTATTGTTAACTTCTAGTATAGAAACAGTGTAGACTAGGGAACATCCGAGTGCACGTCATCGTTGCTCAGTTAGGTTTGATGTTTTACTATATATGGAATCAAGAATGATAATATTTTGGTCAAAAAAATTTCAAAAAAGCAAAATCTGTAGGGATGAGACAAGAATTATCTGTTGTGACTTGAGCAACTGAATTAACTGCAGATATTGATCAAATGTGGAAGATTTTTAAAAATAATTTTTTAATATTCAAGATAAGCATGCTCCTCATAGAGAAAAAAAGGGGGACTACAAGTAAAAAACCATATACAGGATAAAATTAAAGAAAAGCATCAAAAAGTTAACATTTTCCTTACCTAAAAATGTGTTCTTTCAGAAAATAGCATTAAAAAGGGGAAGTCCATGGAGTGTGACAAAAATTAGGTGGAGGGATAGCTATATTCAGTAAGAAATCATATTCATCTCAAGCAAGTAGAACTCTTTGCTCAAAAGAAGTGGTAGAGCAAAGTTATTGTCAGAAGAATCTCTTGCTGGGTGCTTGTCACTAAGGTTGGCAGAATGGCAGATAGCTCGACCATCTATTATCTCATATGCAGACAACTGAGCATGGATGTATAGTGTGGTTCAGATTATAAGTCAGAACAAACCATACTGAAGAAATACTTATGTGAGATACTCACCACAAAAATCAGGTAGAGGGAATAGCTTCACTGACCTATGTCATTAAGTGAACCTAAGACCCATCTGCCAGGACTTAAGCAATAGGAATAGCTTGTTGCACTGCCCAATGAGGAACTCTCCATATTAACTTCCACAGCAACTTGGAACCGGAGAAGCAAGGGTTCTTCCATACTCCACTAGAAAAAAATGGGAGAGGAAATTGTGTGGAGAAGAACACCAGAGAGGTGCAATGACCATTATCATTAGGTACAATTACCTAAAATTAGGTCCCACATTGAGAGACAGTGCAATGAGTTAATGCAACTAACCACAGCAGGTGCAAGGGCAGGCACACACACACTTGATGCAGTCTTCTTTTTAGTCAAGTGATGTGAAGAATGGCCTGGAAGATATATATATACACACACACATACTGCTGAAACAGTCTTACAGAAACCCCATCTCAACAGCAGGCACTGAGCAGGGGTGGATAGGCTTAACACTTTCTGTACTCCCCTGTTCAATGCAGAAGTTGGGTAAGTATTCTCTACGAGGCAACACTGGCCACTCAGTGGGTTCCATCATCTCTATAATATAGATATACACATCTGTTAAGTAAATAGTTGTGAAACCTGAAAAAAAAGGAAAGAAAAGAGAAATTAACAACTCACCACCAGTACCACTGTAACGAGTGGAGATTGGTGACTGGAAGCCAGGGTAGGTGAAACCACCATGTGGTGTAAGTAATAGGAGATTAACGTGTCAAAGTTGTCCAAATCCCCAACTGATAAATTATCACATACAGGGGAAATTGATCCAATCACCCTCCCAAACCATCAAAATTTTGGAAGCAGTTCAGACAGAAGATGAACCTGTCCCTGAAGTAGATAGTGTGGGAGGAGATGAAGGCAAAATTGAGTGATGGCTCCTGCAAGAGGAAAGGGAAAGAAATATATCTAAAGCATATAAATGGAGATTGAACCACAACAGACACAAAGAATCCTCAGCCACAATTATAGAGTCTGGAATTGGCGGGGAGATGGAAAGGCAGTGATGACAGGACATACATAATGGGAGCAAATTCACTGAAAACACCAGAGGATGGAAAAATCACACTGTAAGAATGGTGCAGGCCTAAGTAAGATAGTTGATCCACCACACTTGAGCATTTGATATGTGATAGATTGATAACTGAATGTGGTGGTGGTAAGCACAAAAGAGAAAGTACAGAGCCTCTTAACCACCATAACATATTAGGAAATAGATCTAAATTATGCATTTTTTGTTCTAGAATGACTGCACATTTTAACAGAAAACCGCAAATGTTTATTCTAAATAGCTAAAATCTCATAAAAGTATACATCTAATTATATTTATCAATTTGTTTGTTTTATTGAACAGTGTCTGACAAACAATAGTGCCAAGGAAGTTGTAAGTTACATGGTGCACGTGCAGGTTACGTTACCATATCAAATACCATAAAACTGGCCTTAGCTTTGTACTAGCACACCATTATTTTGTAAAATACAATCACATTTCGGTTGTCATACATATGTATACATACTATTATTATTTACAAATAAATTGTTAATTTTCAGTTATTTTCCTTAAAACATGGAACAGTAAATAAAAAATATAGAAAAGAATGATTTCTTCTTAGAATGTTACGAGGATTCTTTGTAGTTTGTAGTTGCCTGCAATAATTTGCTAAGCCTCGTCCGATCACACACATAGAGGATGTAAAAATTTTTTTTGTAGATTTTATATATATATATTTTGAAATAACAAAAGTTATAAATTACTATACCAATATCACAAAATTCTGCCGTATTTTTCAGGCTTCTTAATTAAACTGTATTTAGGTAAAATAAAATCTCATTTCGGATCACCATTTCAACTTGCTACCAGTCATCAAAGTTCCAAGGAAAAAATGACAAATTTTCCAGCCTAAACACTTTATAAAAGGAAGAGGTGAGTGGAGCTACTGTGTTGGATTCACTAAATGTAATATCTCAGCAAACAGAAAAGGTAGGAGGTTCTTATTTTATATTCTAGCTTGTCTATATCAGTATTCTAAGTTGTAAGAAACTATAGACATTGTATTGTGGCCATTATAAATTCTAATCTGAAGACAAATACCATGGGACACACAAAAATCAATATTTAACAATTTGTTTTAAAAATTTACTTTTGAATTAAGATATTAATTGATGTATAATACTAAAATTTGATGCCTAATTTATTGCCATACATTCATAAAATAATAGTAGAATAAAATTTTAAATGTAATTCTACAAATGTGATGACATGCCCTCTGACTCCTTCCAGTAGCAATAAGATTAATGTATTATCCTTTTTTGTACTTAACAACGAGAATGGTATAACTAGAGGACACAAATACAAGTTTTGGCAGGATAGAAGTCATACTGGGCTAAAACAATTTTTTTTTTCTACAAGGTAGTTGGCCTTTGGAATGGTTGCCTTCTGATGTAGTGGATGCAGTAAATTTAAAGGAAGGCTTGATGAATATTTCATTGATCAGGGCTGGCTGTGAGTGTTATGAATTTAATAATGGGACAGCCAAGATGAACCAACAGGTACATCTTTAAATGTTCTATGCTATTTGACAGAATTTAGTAATGGGACAGCCTAGATGAACCAACAGGTACATCTTTAAATGTTCTATGCTATTTGACAGAGTGCCATTAACAATATGCTGAGTGTTATTGTTATGTAGCTTAACGTAAATCTAGTGAGTGTATGTATCTACTAACCTTTCTTAATTCAGGTGGAAACTGAAGACTGTTATCCTTAGCACAAGAAAGACAAAATCTTTTGCTGAAGTAAATACTGCACTCCTATGTAAGATGACAAACACAAGTTACATTAGAAAATTAATGAATTTAAAAGTGATTAACTTCCCTTGAAGTATACACTAACTTTTCTGTCTGCAATTCTACTGATATTATATACATGTTATATTCTAACAAGTTATATTTAGTTACATAAATCAACCTGTGGTCAATATGTTTCTTTCTATTTTTATTTAAATCATGTTTTTTGTTATTTTACCTATCTTTCTTAAAATGCAGTCTGTCAAAATTTGTATACAAATGGTATAAAGGTACATGATGCAGCATTAAAAGATGTAAACTAAACCTTGCAGTTAAAACATTTAACAAAAGAAGGATAGTAACTCAAAATGTCATCTAATACAGAGAAATTTCAATGGCAATAATTTAATTTCTTTAGTTTGCTTTAATTAGTCCTTTTTACGTTATGCCTATCTAGCTTCTCCAATACTCTACAGTGATTGTGGCCATTTTGTATGAAATGTTTGCTTCCAAAGCAAGACTACATTCACACATACCTCTGCTTGACAAACTATATTTTTACAAAGGCTACAATGTCCACCCAATAGCAGAAAAATACCTTCTCCAGCAGGAGAAAAGGGGTCTTTAGCAAGGTAAACATCTTCAAGAAACCTGAAAAACAATATACATATATATAATACACACACAAATCATGTTCAGAGAAAGATAAAATGTTCATTGTTGCTTCAAACTGTTTCATTTTTTAAAGAACTTATTATATTAATGTTAATTCAGTCCTTCAGAAATACCCTGCATGTATTTTTTCAATCAGAATGTTAATAATTGTTGGTCTTCTTAATCAAATAACACTTTACACCTACTTTTGGTTTACATATTGGTATCACAATTAGTTAATATTTATAGTTATTTATAAACATGCTTTATCCTAAAACAAAATATTCTTATAATTTGTTAGTATTTATTCTAGCATATGAGTATAATGATAATGGGACATTATCCCATTTTTTGGTTATTACTTGTACTTTAATTTTTAATAGATACTTCATAAAGAATGTATGGAAATGTATAAACTACTTCATATGAAGCCTCAAGGTAATAATAATCTTCTTGGTCTTAAATCAAAAATTCCTATAAATTCTGTTTGATACGGGTAAGGGCTTTTTGTGTTTTATCAATAATCACACCTAAATCCTTATCTGTTTTTACTCTCCTACAACACTAGTTCTTCTGTCATACAGTAAGTCCTTTCAAAATTTTCATATCCCAAGTACTTAAATGAGATTTAAATAAAAAAAATCAATGGGATTAATAAGATGGCATATAAACAACAAAAATCCATTTGGTCCTTTAAGGCTGCTCTTACATACCCACTCCGACAAAAAGTAACAATTTAAGTCCACCCTTTATTTTCAGGAAATTATATATTCTCCTCTTTAAACACTATACTATAAAGAGCTGTCCTCAACTACTGCAGATGACAACTAGTTAATTAATCTAGTTTGACTGAACTCCATTTGTAACAACCCTCCACTTTCTTTCATCCAGCGACTCTTCTATCCAATTTGCTATCTTATCCCCAACACCTATAGAGATAATTTTTTTTTACAAACCTTTTATGTGGCACCTTTTTAAATGCTTTCTGAAAATTCAGATACACCAAATCTACACCCTTACCCTCATCTAGATAAGCAGTAACCTTTTCAAAGAATGTCAAAAGATTTGTAGTTAAAGAAATTTTCATATTTTCAGCCAACCTTTTCTCACACATCCTTCTCGATGTCCTAATTTCTTGTTTCACCAATTTTATTGATCTCCTGTCATACCAGTCAATTTAAATTTCTTATGCTTTTCTTTAATTTTATGTCTTAAACTCTTTGTGAGCCAACCTGGTTTTTTACTTGCAGCTACCCTTTTCTTTCTATGAGGAGTATGTTTACCTGTAATATTTTAAAATTTATCTTTAAAAATTTTCCACATCTGATCAATGTCTCCAAGTGACTCAGCTGCCCAATTCACAACAGATAATTCTTGTCACATTCCTTCAAAATTTTCTTTTTTTAAATTTGTAACCAAAATATCATTATTCCTTAATTCCATATGCAGCAAAACATCGAAGCTAATATAGCAATGATCACTGGCACCAAAATGTACCCCAATTTCCACCCTCTCAATCATTTCTATATTTGAAGTTAACAATAAATCTAACATTACAATGTTTCTAGCAGGTGAAGAAAGCCATCCTGAACAATTTCCAAAAACATTTCTCCATCATGGTTTGACTCTAGCATTTCTCAATCTATATGCCTGAAATTAAAATTACCCATAATTATGACTTCATTAACTGCTGAAATCTTGTAAAGTTTCTCACTAATTTCATCAATATCATTTGGTGGTCTGTAACAAATTCCCACCAAAAGCCTTTTCCTTTATATCCACTAATAGAAACCCAAATTGATTCAATCTCCTTGCTACTATCTTTAATATCCTCAACTTCAACAGGATGTAACTCACATTTTATTTATAAAGCCACTCTGTCCACCTCTTTAATACTCTATCCTTTTTAAATAGCTTGTAACCCTGTATTTCAAAGACATTTCTGTCATCAAAATCATTTATGTTCAACCATGTTTCAGTTATTCCTATTATATCAAAATCCTCCATTCCTATCTATTTTATTTCTTATACTTCTAGCATTACAATAGTAACAATTAAGCCTATCCTTATTACTACTTCTATACTCATTTCCTTTGCCAAACTTTTCTCTGCCTCTTATTCTTTTTGCATTTAGTTTTTCCTGTCCCTCACCAGTGTCTAGTCCTAGTTTAAAACTTCCCTTACAGCTGAGTTAATAGCCTAAGCAAATAAACCAGACCCTACCCCTACTTAAATGTAAACCATCCAGTTCTAAAAGCTTCCTTCTCAAGTCCAACCAGCCAATCTGCTCATCCTTACATACTAACCTAAACCTAGCATTTAGCCTAGTGACCTACTTATAACTTTATCCCCACAGTTAATTCTGGGCAGTATCCCTGACAAAATTAAGTTATGGCCTTTTTCTATAAATGCCTTTATCAACTCCTTGTACTTAGTAATCAGCTCCTCTGACCAACCATTCTTACATCATTAGTCCCTACATGCACCACAAAAACTGCATCTCTGCTAGCCCCTTTATTAAATCTCCTGCTCTGTCCTATTGATCCCACAGGTAATCTTGTAGACATCAATTAAATCACCCTTTTCTCTTCTTTTCTCGAGAGAAAATAAGTTAAGATCCATGTAAGATAAAATGTTCCATTCCTAGAATCATCCTAATTTTTCTCTGAACACTTTCCAATAGGCCAATATCCCTTGATAGATATGGAGACCAAACTGTAGACTTTTTACTTGAAACCAGTATGTCTATAAATACACTCTAAAATTCTGTTACTGTTACTATATATATATATATGACCAACAGAACACTGCTTTGATGGATTGAATCCATTATCCACCAATATAGCAAGGCCAAGATCCATTTCCTCAGTTGCACTATTGAGTGGGTTCCCATCTATATTGAATGTATGATTCAAGTTATGGTAACTGAAATGCATTACTTTGTACTTACTCTAATTAAAGGTCATTTGCCAAATATTTGTCCATGCAATGTGTTAACTGATCTAAGCCATTTTGTTATATTATTTATAGCCCCCTATACTGCATTAGTCTTTAAGTCTTGGCTGAATAATTTCAACCTTTTTAAAATGTACACACCAATAATTACTTAAGCTTAGAAAACCTTTTACAGGTTTAC
The DNA here is from genome assembly GCF_000517525.1 of Limulus polyphemus. Lineage (NCBI taxonomy): Eukaryota > Metazoa > Arthropoda > Merostomata > Xiphosura > Limulidae > Limulus > Limulus polyphemus. The sequence continues at coordinate 58,713 of NW_013665886.1, forward strand.
AATTACATTTTAATCCTATAGGATATTTTCCTGGTACACTTTTTAAATAACAGTAACAACCACGTAGCTGAAAGGTTAACAATTACGTGTTTCGTTAGAATTGTTACAGATCTGTGTCCTTCTTTTCGTTAAAACCACCTGTTCATACAATACAGTCAGACTCAGAAACACGATTTGGCAACACACCAGTCCGTCGAGAGAATGCAAATATCACAAAACTTACATATGCAATAACCACATCGTATTCGTAGGTAATTTAACTTTTAAGGTTAACGTGTAAAGAATTCACAAATTTTATAAGTCAAGAATAAAAATAAAATAACAGCTCCAAGCGGGTAATAATTACCTTAATTTCTTACTCTCACAATTAAAATATCTTAATCTTTATGTTATCAAAACCTATCTTACAACATACAAAATGGACTTAAGAAATGGAGGGCGTTTTCCAAAGTAGTGAAATGTTTCTGTCATTCCACACATATAGCAAGTAAACTTTCTGCAACAATTTTCATCATTATTTTCATCCCCAGTAGCTTGTTCCATCTCACACTATATTTTACATAGGCCTATAGGGCTTTTTCTTTTCTTCAGCAAAATAACCTAGAATCTACTTCCCACCACCATTATACAAACTTGCTTTTATTGAAAGCTCTGGCCCTCTAACAAAAGTTGGTTAATATACGTACTTTATTTTTTATGAGACATAGCGTGTCATCATACGCTTTCACTCATACATAACACTAATAAGCCTGCTCTAGAGGCGGATTATATTTGAGGCAATAATATGAGGTTTAGTTGTTGTTTTTTTTTAACTTAGTCTTTAGTTACGATCATAACAGATCCAGTAGTAAAATTTAGCCCTAGTCCGTTTGACCCTTAATCCGCCCCTGGGCACAGCTTGGTTTATTTTTAATTTCGCGCAAAGCTTACACGAGGGTTATTTGCGCTAGCCGTCCCTAATTTAGCAGTGATAGACTAAAGGGAAGACAGCTAGTCAACATCACCCACCGCCAACTCTTGGGCTACTCTTTCACCAACGAATAGAATGATTGACCATCACATTATAACGCCCTCACGGCTGAAAGGACGAGCATGTTCGGTGACAGGGAATCGAACCCACGACTTTCAGATTGTGAGTTGAGCACCTTGTTCTTTGTGTCTTTGTAAATAAGCACAAAGCTACACAATGGGCTATCTGTGCTCTGCCCACCATGGGTATCGAAACCCGGTTTCTAGTGTCGTAAGTACGCAGACATACCGCTGTGCCACTGGGGGGCCAAGCACAGATAGTACAATGAGTAACTTTATCTTTATAAACAGAACTAACACATTTGATAACCATAATAACGAGAGGAGCAAGGACAGAGTTTATAAAGGAATAAGGCCGTAATTTATTAATTGCATTGAGAAAAAAAAAGACAAAATTAGTGAAAGAACAAAAGAAGTTATTGAATAGAATCTAGATTTACTAACGAGAAATTAACAGCAAAAACGGTACTTAAACTTAATAAAAGAAAAATTAATAAATGTTAAAATGGAACTGGAGCTAAACGTTTCAGGTAGCCAATTCTAATTTTGAACTACAGACCAGAAATAAAGCAACCAGCCAACAGAACTCACTGTCAAAAGGCTTTGTCTAGCTTTTTGGCCTAAATAATGGAACTGTCTTTCTTTTCATTTTTAATGTGGTCACAACGCAATGCATAAAACATGTTCAGTGTCATAACATCTAGAATTTTGGCTCATTTGATCCTCAGCAGAACATACTGTTAAGTCTCTGGTCGTTTGTTAATTTTCCGTAGAAATTCTTTCCCAGAAACTTCAGCGATACAAATCCTTTCTTAAATAAAACTAGTTTATTCTTTCTCAATACAACTTTGCAATACACTTAATTTCCACAGTCATTTTAACTTAAACACACACTATAATTCACAACGAACGATCCACGCACTTTACTTACTACCGCGCTTGACTCAATTGTCCGTCTCTACCTCTGCCTGTCTGCAATTCAATTATCTATGCCTTCACTTCTCGCCGGTCTTATATATACAAAATAGAGGGCGTCTAGCAAACACTTAAGCCTTCAGGAATGTTGAGATACTCATTACGTGTTACCAGCGTCACGTGACTTCCGCTGTCGTATCAATACTAATCACTCGATGAAGTACAACCTAAACGTCAAAACTGGACCAATTGAAGGTTAAGGTAGCTGAAATTTAATAAAAATACAACAAATATGGTTGGGAGTTTCAAATATCACAATTGAAAAAAATACTGATTTCACCTTTCTATAACTTCATAAACTATACCTTTAATTTCCTGTATTCGAATAATTTTTCTAAATTTTTGTGCAAGTGTTCTGTATGTAGTTTGTGTTGTCCCCATAAATAGGATGTGGAAAGGTCGTAAATCTGTATTATTTCTTTAGATTAGACAAAAGTTACGCACCCCAACTACTGTTCAAGAAAGCATATATTTAATTGACCCAGATTCTGAGTCATGCCGCCTTGAACGAAGTCATTACAGATAAAGTGCCTTGCAAAATAATTCATCCCCTGCAAAGTTTCCACATTTTGTTGTTGTCTGAGCTTGCAATCATGAAACTTTCAAATGGGATAATATATTTAGAATCTACACGATCTACTCCAAACTGAGAAAGCTAAAAAAGTTGATATTACGTAAGTTAGATTTTCAAAGAAAAATTAGACTATTCTCAATTGCATAAGTATTCAATTCCAAAATGACTTGAGATCAGGCCATCTTTCCAAAGTAAGCAGCCAGAAAAGCAGAACACTGGTTACATATGCCACTGTGAAGTCAACAGTGACTTTGAAAGACTTGAAGACTCTGAGATGGGAGTTAGTGTTCATTCATACACGGATGATATCCCGGTCCCTACATAAAGCTGGTGTGCATGGGCGAGTGGTAAGAAAGAAGCTATTACTGAAAAAGAATCATCTTAAATCTCGTATGGAGTTTCGACAAAAATATATATATATGATATTGAAGACATGTGGCAGAAGGTTTTGTGGACAGACTACACAAAAATTGAGCTTTTTGGTCTATATCAAAAGCGTTACATCTGGCACAAGCCCAACATATCCCATCACCGAGTCAACACCATCCCAACTGTCAAAGCATGGTGGTGGCAGCATCATGTTATAGGGATGCTTCTTATCAGCAGGAATTGGGAACCTTGTCAGGATTGAGAGGAAGAGGGGTGGCGGAAAGTACAGGTGAATCCTAAAGGAAAACCTGCTTGAGTCAGCCGAGAATCTAAAACTGGGTCGAAAATTCACATTTCAGCAGGACAATGACTCAAAGCACAAGGCCAGAGCCACAATTGAGTGGTTTCAAAAGAAGAAAATAAATGTCCTGTAGTGGCCCAGTCAAAGTCTTGACTTTAATCCAATGGAAAATTTATGGCGAGGCTTAAAGGTTGTCGTCCATCAAAGATTCCCAATGAACTTGTCAGAATTTGAGCAATTCTTCCAGGAAGAATGGGCAAACATTACACCATCCCATTTTCAAAAGCTGGTAGAGACCTATCCAAGAAGACTCACAGCAGTACTTGCTGCCAAAGGTGCTTTAACCAAGAACTGACCTTGGGGGCTGAATACTTATAAAATTAGCAAATTCCAATTTATATATTTTCTAGGCAGGTTTTGCCAACATTCAACCTCCTTCACACATGACAGTGTTAAGTTTGATCATTAGAGTTTTGAAGAAACACAAGTTCATCAAAAAAAATTGTTTACATTATTTGTATCTCATCAAAATGTGACATTATTGGTAGGGGGTGAATACTTTTGCAAGGCACTGTAACTTAAAAGCTAATGACTGAAAGGAAGTGGTAGTCCTTGCTTTCCAAAGTATTGAGTTTTGGTTCACAGTCACATGTTCTCAAAATACTGAATGACAATCACTCGATTACATACAGTTTGGACAGTACATACAGCTTAAAGTGTATTGTGACTCTTACTATTGTTACGTCTCTGGTCGTTAGTTAATTTTCCGTAAAAATTCTTTCCGAAGAAACTTGACCGATACATGTCCTTTCTTAAATAAAACTGGTTTATTCTTTCTGAATACAACTTTGCAATACACTTAATTTCCACAGTCGCGCTATAACAAACGCTATAATTCACAACGAACGTCTCACGTGCTCGACTCAACTGTCCGTATCTATCTCAGTCTGCAGTTCAATTACACATTGCATTCTTGCCGTCACTTCTTAACGGCTTATATATACAAGAATACCGCATATCTAGTAACCTCTCGAGACTTCAGGAAGGGACGTGAACGTTCGAGAATATGAGTGTTACTAGCGTCACGTGACCCCCGCTGTCGTAACACTATCCAAATTATCCAGTGATATTTGTTAACCAGGTATTGGTGCGAAGTCTTAGAATAATTACTTGATCAATCCAATGAATTGTAGCAACATTTCTGTGAGTAGACACACAGTTAGGACAGGTGGGTTTGCTATATGGGAGGATAGGAAATTGATGGTTGGTCTCAACTGTTGCTGATAATAGGAAACTGACAAATCAATATTGTGAAGTGGCCATGTAGTCCATGCTTTTCAAACAAGATTGATAGACTATGCCTTTATATATGCTTCTTTATCAGACACAGGAACGTCGAGAGCCAGCACGGGCCCCCTTTCTCCCTCTCTCTCTTTTTTAACATTTTCAAGAATTTATTAAAAAGAAGATCCTAAATTAGGAC
>NW_013665886.1:64324-67758 GCF_000517525.1 Limulus polyphemus
GTTTTCTTAATGATAGAAACGTGTGTGTTATGTGTTTTCTTAATGATAGAAACGTGTGTGTTATGTGTTTTCTTAATGATAGAAACGTGTGTGTTATGTGTTTTCTTAATGATAGAAGCGTGTGTTTCTTAATGATAGAAATATGTTTGTTATGTGCTTTCTTAATGCTGCTAAGGAATATTTTCACTTTGATGCTGAACTGAGACATTTTAAAGTAATATTTCACTTCGAGAGAGAAATATAATTCCTTTATAACCTATACATCACTAAGTGAGACACGTGGTGGATCCATTGTTTTTGTAGAAAGAATATTTCATAGTTGATACAACTGGATTTTTCGTAGATTTTATAATTTAGTATTTACGAAATAGTCTTGGCGCCGAATACTTTCGTTTTTTTCAGCCGTGGAAGAATTTCAATGTGGGGTTAATTCCACTATAAGCTGGTAATAAGAATACCCGAAGAGTTGGCAATAGATGTTGCCTGTTGGTTGCCTTCCCTCTTGTCGGTAGTTCAAAATTATGGACGGCAGAAAAGGGCATTTATAGCTTTGCCATAAATAGAACAAGAAAACAAATTTATGAAATTAATTCACGATTATTTGTTTCTTCAAAATGAGAGAATGTATAGTATATATATTATAGTCAAATAGTTTTCATTTGAAATATTGCTTACATTACACATATGAATTTATTACGTACCCTGCAGATGTTCTTGGTATTATTTCAGAATACAGTATTTGTTAAACACGAACTTCTTAACTGTATTTATTTGTGGTGCTGTGATATAAATTTTATATGTTGGATTCATGAATATAACTCTGGATTTATTTGAGAAAATGAACATGATTTCTATTATTCATGTGCATTATACTTAACTTGTGTCAGAAGGTAAGTTGGAGTCGTAAACATTCGGGTAATGAAATATTTTAGGTTAGAAGCACCGGTCATTTCTGGTAAAATAGTTGCCTTCATTTCAGCCATGACTGTAGCTAGCTATGAGGCAAACAAGGTCCGGATCTCGGTTAAAATTTGAAATTAAATTTAAAGTAGTGTTACGTATCTGCTTGTTTGATAATTTCCGGTAAAAATTCTTTCCAAGTGACATCAGCGATACAAGTCCCTTCTTGATTAAAACTAGTTTATTCTTTCTCGTTACAAACTTTGTAATACACTTAATTTCCACAGTCACTTTAAACTTAAATACTTTTATAAACACACGCTATAATTCACAGCGATTCACACAATTTATTTCTGGTGCCTACTGCTCGCTTGACTCAATTAACAAAAATTTCTCTTCAATCTATCTCCGGCTTATATACTAAAAAAGAGGGCGTCTAGCAAATGCTGGGACATTCGTGAGGTTTCCCGCTAAGTCACGATCTTTCTAGAAACTCCAGCGCGCATGCTTCCAGAATTGCGTGACTTCCGCTGTCGTAACAGTACTATTGAATTTTACACTCATAAAGAAAAGGTACACAATATGTAAGGGTAACTCTAAGTGCTTATCGGTGTTTCAACCTTGGATAAATTTTCATTCTAGGTATGGCCATGATTTCAGCTACTGACGTAAGTGTTGATTTGTAGTTTTACTCTCCTCCCTACAAAGGCTGGATGAAATAACAGACAGAGTAGGCTGTTGCCTATGGATCCACAGTGATTACACTTTCTTAAAATAGAAATATACACTATGTTTGACCATGGTATCAAGAGGCCCATAATAGGTAAGACTTGTACAGGGTGTCCTAAAATGAATGTACTAAAAAGAAAGTTGAATAACTTTTTTAATGTTATTGAGATTACAACAAAATTCAAAAGTCTGAGTAGTTAGGGAGCTGTACTGACCCACACGCTGATTGTTTTATGTAATCACATGACCTGTAACCTCATAGCGGCTGTCTCGAGCTAAAGGGAGAGCATGTGACATCATAGTTCCACAAAGTGACGCCAGAAGGCAGTGTTACTAGAAGCAGATACTTACACAAGGTGGCACAAGAGCTTGGGCGAATGATTCCACAAAGTGTCACCAGAGAGTGGATGGATAATTCCATAAAGAAGGACCGGAGGGCTGACAGAAAGTAGCACCAAAGTGCGGTGTGTCTAGTGGGTTTATTGCTAGGTGAACCAAGGTGTCGGATGGTTAAGTTACTATGACGTGTAGACAGATAGCAAAGGGTGAAGCAGATCAACAGATATCAACGTGTCCAACATGTAATTATGCCATTTTGAACATCTTTGTTTTACATTTTGATTATTTGGATATCATGCTTCATAAATTTATATATGCTAAGAATCTCGACATATTTTCTTTGGATTTGTGAAAATGATGGGTTGCTGATCAGTAACAAGTATATCCAGGACCATATTCTTCGTCCATAAAAGTTTAGTTTTGACTATTAATAAAATTAAGTGTAAAACCTCGAATTTTACATCATGTCTTACTGTCTTCACTTTGGTGTGCTCCCCCTCCTCTCCCTTAATGGTACAGAGGTATGTCTGCTACTCCCAACGCTTGAAACTGGATTTTTCGTGGTGGGCAGAGCACAAATAGCCCATTGTGTAACATTCTGTTTAATTACAAACAGGGTTTGATGTGCAGAATTTTTCGATTCAACACTGACTCACTATGTTATATGATGTCCATGAAGATCCCCCATAAATTATCCAAGAAAATCTCCTAGAGGCAGATCTTAGTTCAATCTGATACATAGGCGATACTCTCTGCATTGTAGTACAACACAGATGGACCAAAATATTTGAGTGTGTTGTACAATTTCAGTCGAGCATGAGAAGTGGTGAAGGCAGCCAAAAAGATATTCATCTGGATTCGTTGGGGGAGATATTTATGCTTGTGTGGAGAGTAGTGACTTCGTCATTGATAAGAGTAACATCTGTAATAATCTTAGATGAATCGCACATTAATGTATAATATTTTTAACAGATGTTAGATATGTCAATTGAGTTTTGTCTTCAGACATGCCAAACAGCCCAGAACGAGTTTATACATAGTTTGGATACAGAACTTTTTCCAGGATTACCGTCGATACGATCCATACTAAAACGAATACTTTCTCATTCAGCATACACCTGGACGTATGAGGCGTGTTGCAGTGTGCAGGCCATCCTGAACATTCCTGCTTAAGTTTTAAAAATGTATCTATATATATCTAGTGAAGAGGGTAGAACATTTATATTTTGTCACCCACGTTCCAATAAAAGCTCGATCTTAATCTGAGTGTTAACATGGGAGCTGTAATCTCTTTTCTACAGATATTTTATCTGAAGGAAAATTAGTTTTCCATGATTTCTTAAATGGAGAACTGGATGGTAGATTTTCTTTGGAGATAATACTTTACAAGTCAAAGATAAGTATTTATATAAACAGTATCCGTATTAGTTATGACTGGATGTCCCGTGATGTTCTCATAAATAGAG
>NW_013665886.1:68673-105943 GCF_000517525.1 Limulus polyphemus
TTTTCCATGATTTCTTAAATGGAGAACTGGATGGCAGATTTTCTTTGGAGATAATACTTTACAAGTCAAAGATAAGTATTTATATAAACAGTGTCCGTATTAATTATGACTGGATGTCCCGTAATGTTCTCATAATATTTATTGGTCCAAGGATATTGTGATCTGAAGTCAATGTATCTAATGCATTTTCCATCCTTTACATGATTCTGGTAGCATTGACTCTGCCTTCATAGAAAGCTTCATAAACATCAAGACCGGGAGCTACTTTGTGTTTTTTAAGAAAATATTGTAAATAAACATGATTTTTTCATCGACTTAAAAACTCATGTTCCCAGATACTGAAAATATGGTAACAGATAGCTTCAAGTTGTCGCTGTCTGTCCTGGGTACAACTACTTATTGCACACATTGGTGAGTTTAAAACAACATTGTTGGTATTCGAGTCATAACACCTGTAACATCCGTAATATTAACAACTATAAAACTCATAGATAATGTTTCATTCCCTGCAAAATCTATATACTCTGTAACTGAGAATTTATTTTTCCCCACCATTTATAGCATGTTGAATGTTGATCCCTTGTGATTTCTGGATAAAATATAACCACTAGATACTAGCTTGGCTTTAATTGTTGTATATATTATATACACGGTTGTGAATCACAATGATGGATCGTGGAGGAATAACGTTACTCCTGTATATAGCCATACACATAGAAGCACCATGGTGTATCTAAAGGGATCACACATCATAAGAAACGCATCCATAAACTGGAGGCAAGCACCGTCGGAATAAGTAGACCTCGGAACAACACTATCTGAAAAGATGAAAAGGGAACGAAAAATTAGTTACTAGTTTGTTAGACACATATATTTTACACATGCATAACAATTAAATGCCAAAATATTTCAAAGTTAGTTATCCACAATCGTACCTGTACATTTCTTTCTGGATCTCAAAAAGATGTTGCTCTTGGTTGTTGTATCAGCTATAATATTCATCACAGGCTTTTTGTATGTATACATGTTTAGAGTACGTTTTAGGCAGATTGACAGTTTTAAATGTGTGTCATGAGTTCCTTATGTCAAAAAGATTATAATTACTATTTGTCTCAGTAATCTATTGTTACGTACTTCAAAGTGACTGTTCTTCAGACAACCATAGAAGTTGAAATGTCTCATCTGATGCTGTGATTAAAATGGCGAGTGTAACTAATTAGCGTAGTTTCTACAATATAAAAGTTTACTTAGATAGTTGGATTTTCATCTCCAGTAGGTCGTGCACTTACTATATTTAGCTGAAGCAAAATTATTTCCAATAGAGTTTAATAACTACAGGGTAAAAATCAGATAAAAGAACGAAAACAATGCTATACAGACCATGATAAATTGCTTGTTTATTTTTTGTATAGGGCATAAAGATCTGATTGGCCGATGTTGTCACGTGACGTGATAGTTTTACAAAGTGGCGCCAGAAGGCGATATTGCTAAGGGAGAAAAATGAGGAGCAGATATTTCCAAGTTGTATTATTAGGGTCATTTTGTTAGCGGTGACCAAGGTGTAGGACGATGAACTTATTTCTGAAGCACGGGCAGATGTTTGTTACACGGTTGGCGTTGTAGATCAACACATATCAACGTGTTTCAATACGTGATTACATCATCTTGAACCTTTTCATATCTTGCATTTGAATACAAATGTATTTGTATATTATACTTTGTGAATCTATGTGGCGGTCTGTTTTCCATAAAACATTTAAACTCTGGATGTTTATGATATCAATATCCATACAATAATTTAACTTACATTCTGTCTTGTGTCGCTTTATAAGTAAAATGTTCAAACTCTGAATATGTATCACTGACTATAATGTAGTACAGTTGGACTTTATGGTTTACCTACATGATTACCTTGCAAATAATATACCTGAAAAGGACTGTTTTTCATGTTAACATTAATATTCTAAATAATGCACTTGTCGCAATCCACATAGCTTCTATTCAACAGAATATGTACAGTTAAGGAGCCCATACTGATTCACACGGGATATCAAAAACAATATAACCAACGCTCAAGAATTAAGGCTTTATATAGCAAAAGCCAGAATTGGAAACCTCAAGTGAAGTCTACCGGTAATGTGCACTAATGTAGAGTTAAATGTCATGGCTAATCATACTAACGTCACCCAGACAGGATATATACATGTATATATATAGGGTAAGTGCTGTTCCTTAGAGTATTAATAGTGAAATAGTGATTGCACTTATCCTCTAATGCAAGATAATCAGTAGATTATCCAACCACTGCAATATGAACGACTTCTTACTTCAAAACTGTGAGGTTTTACACCTCTATTCACAGACAATCTGGAGGTTGTAATGGTTTCATCCAACGATGGTGTCCAACCTGCAACTAATCAAGCTGCGCAGTCTAATGTTGAAATCATGATGCTATAGACCAGGGAGACTAAGAAGTTTGCCCCCTTATTGACCCCACTTAACATTTCATGACAAATGCCAATGACTGTTGCAACAACAATCTGTGCCAAAAAATGGCACTGTCATCCTTGTCCTGCATTAGAACACCTAACAAACATAACACCTGGGCAATCTCAAGCACCCCATGATGGAATTTCAGAAAATTCTAGAGGCATGGAACATTTTTCCTGACCTACAGCATGTGTTAAAACTCAGTGGGTAGGTGGTGGGACCTCCATCTTCAGTGCTGCTTCTGTCTCTGTCATTTAGTAACTTCTGAAGATACCATGTCCACCAGACCAATAAAGACCATCCCACCTGAACTAATTTTATCATCTATTGAAAACCTGCACCACCAGAACCAGAAAATTCCAATTTTATGGACTAGATCGGTTAACCCTCGGTTAAGAACCACTGGTCTAGTGCATATGTGCCTTCTTCAGTTCCAGCAGGCAGATAGCTTCTATATGATAAAAACTGAAACTGATCAGTGTAGGCAAAGTTCTGGGATTTCTATGAATTATAATTTTTAGTTTTATTTATTCACTTCTATATATTATTTTCCTTAGTTACCCATGTTAATTTTTTCTTTGCTTAACTTTTCATTAAGCTGCTGTTTAATGAAGATGCTTATAGCTTTTCTGTAGTGAACCAGGATACCTAAATACCAAACAAAAATTTTCTAAACAATAAAAGAACACGATAAGATAGCACTTTGTAACAGGTCCTAGCTATTCCAAAGTAGAAACGGTTGTTTATTAAATTACCAAAATCGCTTTCACAATTTATGTTCTTGAAAAAGTTTTTCGTTGTTCAAAACTTGAAGATAGCTTTGATAGACCAATTGTTGGCTGAGATGTTGCAAAAGAAATATCTGCTGAAGCTTTTGGCCAGACACTAATCATAGCAGAACTGTCTGGAAAATGATCTATAAAGATCAACCAACAATTGGTCCAGTTATCAACGCTATTTTCAAGTTTTGAACAACTAGACTTTCAAGATCTACATGAGCCAATGTTTCCATTTATGAACGTTATATTTTAAGATCTGTGCAAAAACTCGGCTAACAGATGTTTCCGTATATCAAAGCTATCTTCAAATTTATGTTCTCTTCGTAGCTGTACAACCACCTGTTAGATTCTAAAAATCCAGATTTATTTTTATATCATGTAGCCGTCGCAAAGTAGTCTCCCATGAAAGTGATGCAGGCTAGAAATGTAACATTATTATTATCTTGAAACAGATAACACCTATGAACGATCCTTGCCATAGGGTTATGAATTAGTTCAGGTGTTCTTGGTTTTAAACTAGAAGTTTAAACTAGAAGTTAGCATTTTATGTCTAATATACGAATAAGCTATAGGATCATTTAGTATGTGGTAGGTGTTTACCACTAAACAGCATTTTTCTCCTTTATCTTAGGATGATCTTTCCTCTGACTTAACTTTGAAATTAACAATAATTTAATTAGATGAGATTCGTCTAATTCAAATGGATATTATGTGCAAATGTGATGACAAGGAACCCACTTTTAGACAATAATGTTTGGAAACGGCTTGAATGAGAAATTGTGTATATTTGTTACTATGTTGAACTTGTAATAAAGTTTTATTCATTATTCATTCAAGCCATCTCTAAACTTGAAAGGATATTATATGCATCGCTTGACTGAACGCTGACTTCACAAAGTAATACATGACAAATATGGTAGGGATTTTGGGTACACGAAACAAAATGAATACATAAAACACAAAAAATCAAAGTGTAACTTGAAACACTATTTATACATATTAAACTAAAACTTTGCATAGAACACAAGAACATGGTGTACCTTTATTTACAGCAACAGGAGCACAATACAAAACATGTTGATACCAAATAAAATAAAGGCATATAATTTGGCTCATATATCATAGAGTATAAAATACCTTCCAGTAACATAAAGAGATAAGGTAAATACAAATCTTAGCTATGTCTTTAATGACCAGAACATTAAAAGAGAATTTGCATTATAAAATATATAGATATATATTAATATTCGAGGTAAGAAAATTTCATATGTACAAAAACATCAAAATACTTCACCATTTACTTATATTATAACATCAAGACATCTGGACCTACATGTGAAGGCTGGAATTCTACAAATAAAATCTTCAAATACAATTGTAAACGTTTTAAGTTCTATAGTTGTATACAGAGGAGAAACAACAACTGAAAACAAAGAGTTGATATAAGACGTAATATGTTATACACTTGATCAAACATACCTATAACCTTGCTTATAAACTGTCACAACCACATACAGTACACCGAACATGGCAGCTGATGGTTATCTCTACTCTAAGAACATCTTCATTACCACTTATATTGCTTAGAACATCTTTCATTGGTTAATGGTTAATTCATCCATGGTTTGCTAAAATCCTTTTGCTAGCCTAGTTTCCCTATTGTGTGCCCCGTGTGGTTAAGCAATAAGTCTGCTGGCTTACGACGCTAAAATTTGGGTTTCAATACCCCTGGTGGGCATGGTACCCATACGCCATTTTTAGCTTTGTACTTAACAATAGTCGTCCCTATGTGTACCTCTTGGCAGTGATCTTTCTCTATAAGTGGAAAATCCAAACCTTTGGTCCAGAGGGTTGTTTGAATTTGTCAATGTTTTCACTAGTTTATCACTGCATTTACATTAAATTATAACATCACTGTTGTCAGGCGTTTTACTAATAATTCAATACCCCCTGAATGAATGGTCAATGTTGATGAGGTCGGCAGAGTCCTTGCAGAAGGTGGTGGTGGTGGTCAGGATGCAATCACCACAGCAGCTCTAGATACTAGTCTTAGCACTTTTGGCATCACAGTCTTGTTTTTGGCTAGTCAAAACAGTGAATGCTTTCTCCTCACTCTGAGGGAATTTCTCTACAGTTCTTCTAATTGAAAACACACTAGATTGGTGACGCGGTTTCTTATAACTGTGAAACCTATCAGATATGAGTTTATTTTTCATTTTGCTGACAATTCCTCAATTGGTATCCTTCTGAATACAATTAATGAACATTTTTGAATTCTTCCTCTTTGCTGGTTGTATCGATAGATCCACCACAGCTTGTTATTGATGCCTCCAAAGGTTTAGAAGAGGGAACACATAGATCACTGAAGGAAACAATCAATAAGTTGTTAATTGATAGCGTAATAAAGGTGGCCCCAGAAAGTTTCTTAGAAGCAAAGATGCTGCCTGCCTCTCTGAGTATCTATATTAATTCGTCATTCGTCGGTGGTATTAGATGGCAGGAAGGGATGGCCTACTTCCATTAATATTTGAAGTAGCATTTATAACTTTAAATTAAACAGTGAATGGCATATATGCTTATTCTTTCATTTCTTTATTAAAATGGATGTTAATATGTTAAATTTTGCAAGGAAAAGATGTCATAAACTCACTAACAAAACAAACACAGGTTGGTAAATGATAATAAAAAAAACAAAGTGGCCAGTGTCATCATTAAATGACATTTAATTCACAAAGATCCTCGTCTGTGATACATCATAATGCAGAGTTTTAGCATAAGGTAAAAACTGGTGAACTTCAGAATAAACTTCACATTTTCTGCAGAATTTTGAATGTGATGCAAGCCATCAGAGTTTCGCATCACTGCAGCAAATATTTTTTATAATAATATTGCTGCCCATGTATTGATACAGACAATGTTTGGTGTGTTGTCCTTCCTGATATATCGTGGATTACAGGTATCATGAGTTTGTTTGTGTGTTTGAAGTTAAGCACGAAACAACACATGGACGATCACAATGGGATTCTAGCGTTGTAAATCCGCAGACATACCGCTGTGCCATGGAGGGGGGGGGGGGTATCATGTCAACAAACATACCACATCAGCCAGTTGACAAAAGAAAATAAAAACTCAAAATTTATACTCATTATTGAGATTTTAATTGCTCTTTGCTACAACAGTTCTAACACAATCCAGAAACATCTACATTGATTTCTGGAAAGTTGGCGAATTTTTTTTGTGGAGCTGACTACTATCCTGACTCCTTACAGACACTGCAGGGATCTTGACTTAAATTAATTTAATTCTATAACACATTTCCATTTACGAAGTAATGAAAAGAGTCTTATGCTATATAAGTTTTAATGGTTTTGTTGTAAATGCTTAAAAAATATGAGAATTGCGATGCAACCAAAATCCTTATTAAATTTTTAATACTACTTTTTTTGCTTTTGATTCAACGTTGAAATGGACTTTCCTACAGACTTCCACTAATACCACAGCTTGAGTTCTTTTGACAACATTAAAAACATTATTATTTTTTGCTTCAAGCATTTTTTGATCATCTTTGCAATATTTTTTTTGAATGAAATCGTCTTCTCAAGCAACGATTCAACACTCAAAACAACTTATGTATTTCAGCTGATGTGATCTTATAAATGTATATCATACTGAAGTATGCACATTTGTACAACATGTATACATGGGTGTTGGTTGGTAGAAGATTTAATCCCAGTGAGCGTCACATTATGATGCCCCCACGGCTGAAAGGGCGAGCATGTTCTATGTGACAGGGATTCGAACCTTTGACCCTCAGATTGCGAGTCGAGTGCCCTAACCACCAGGCCATGCTAGGCCCAGCACAGCACAGAAATTTTCAAACTAAGTGAGCTATGTCTTTTGCATCATAGCGAAAAAAAAAATAGGAATTTCTACACCATTCATAGAATAAAACTTTCTGTTGGATATAAATTATATGAGGTTAAACATCAAAATTATTTATTGGCTAATTCTGAAATAGGGAATGTTAGAGGTTGGCGTTACAAGTTCATCTCAGTTACTGATTGATAGCTTTATAGACAAAGATTCAACCCTGGAAAAATAACATTTCTCGTGTCCATAGTATAGTCACATTAGATTATTTACCTGAAGGAAAATATTCGATTCAATAAATGTAAAAAATGGTGTGAAACCTTAAACATAGTGATATTTTCTGCATTACTTATACCACTTTCTCTAGTCCCTTGGTGGAACAGCGGTAAATCTTTTGATTTACAACGCTAAAATCAGTTGTTCGATTCCCCTTGTTAGATACAGGAGATAGCCCGATGTGGCTTTGCTATAAAAACACACACACACATTTTGTATATTGTGTATCTTTAATGCATTTAAAACACAGTGTAGCATCATTTGATGGAGAAATGCTTAAAGCACTATCATCTGGATAATAAAGGATCTGTTAATAACAACTGATGTAATTTATCTTTTCCAATGGATTGAAATAGTAGGGTGGCTCAGGTCTAAGCTAAGCCTTCTTCCAACCTAAACAATTGTGTGTTGCTGAGCATATCTTTATACTTCTTCTTCTTAGTATTGGTGTGGCGGATTTAGAGAGTCGGAGTTAATTTTTCTTCTTTGGTGTATTGCATGTAGATAACTTTTGGATTTCTTGGTATTTGTTTGGGAAATATAAAAAAGTTCCAGAAAAGAAACGAGTAGGCCTTCAAGTTCACCCCCCCCTACACACACACACACTACCAGGATCACGGATAAAATAAGAATGAACACAAATAATATAGTAAATAAATAAATAAAAATTGTTATGGGGGGGGGAGAACTTCGAGAAAACTCACTTTCACTAGACATGCGTCGAATATTCTACCCATCCAGTGCCAAAGTGAAAGAAATACATGCATTATTAATTATACCCTACTGTGCAAATGGTAGTGACCCTTGTGTGTATGCGTGGGTGATTTCCTGAATTATTCTGTATGAGAGGTGTGTTGTGGTATTCCTTAGGTACATTCGGAATACGATGAAGTTAAACATGACTAACGTCATATGGTTTTAAGCCCATTTCAAAATATCCTTATTGAGTGATCGTCATCAGAAACTGATATACACATAATAATATAGAACACCGAGGAACATATCGTGTTGACCCTTCTTGATACATAAATACCTTTTACAAGAAGTGTCCATCCCAAGGTTTTGAAACTGGGTGAGTAGTTTGTTTTTCTCCATACCCTAGAAGTAAGGTTGTTAACATGATATTTACTGTCATATGCGAGACCCAAAAAACAAACAGTATTAACTCCTTGAAGTTGAGAATTATATAATTTAAAATTGGTTTTCTGATTCCCTTTTCTGATAGATCTACAGACTTTAATTATTTTATGTTTCATCGGACTTAACTTTATCCTCCACTTATTGCACCACTCCTCTATTTATTGCTGCGTGAGTAGTCTTTGTTGTTATTTTAGGACTAAAACTAGAACTCCAAAGTGCTACATCTTTTGCAGATTAGGAAGCACAGCACATGATGAAACCGCTTTGAGGAACTCTAGCACTAATGAACAGTGGGTCTGACCTGGTACCCTTAACACAAACAAATGAACACTTATCATCAAGAAAGTTGGTAAGTCAATGAATAATTCCAACAGAAAGTTGGTAGTTCAGTAATTTGTATGGTAGCCCACTAATTTATTATTGTTAAATCCTTTAACTATTGTTTCATTTAGTCTTGCCAAGTGACCAACGGATTATTTATTATTTCTATATCCATTTTTAAATCGCATAAAATATTGTTTTCTTCGAGGTATTTTAGTAAATCTTTATTAACTATTTTTTCTGATAATTTGCCAGAGAGCTTTTCAGACTAATGTTATGATAACTTAAAGGGATCTCCCGTTAGCTTACCTTTCTTTTGTATCATTCATATTTTAGCTAATTTCCAAAAGATAGAAATATAACCTGAACAACAGGATAAGTTGAAAAGAGCACTGACATGTTCTAGAAGTTTCTTAGGGGGCTTGTTTGAAAAATGTATTGAATATATTATGATCTCCTGAAGATTTATTTTTGAGCTAACCTATTGCGAGTCTTAATTCTGAAATTTTAATGGGAGAGTGTTCATTGCCTGGGTTATAGTAAAAGAGCCATAGATCTACAGAAAATTTGAGATTGAATAAGGATGTGTTTGTATGGGATTATTTATATAAGTAAACCATGATGAGTTAAAGTTCGGGCCTTGTGGAAGTTGAAAACGTTCTTGTAATTGCTTTTTGAAGAGATAAGTTTTTGTTCATTCGTGTATGCAGTTATGTTGTACGATTTTAATGTTGAGATGTTGCTAATATTTTAATTTACTAATTTTTTTTAATATATTTCCATAATTTTGTGGGTCCTTTCCATTGTTTATTGTCAACGTTGTATATGTTAGGCCACATATGGATACCTTTATTAAACAAAGTGGTGACATCTTCTTCATGTTTTAACTATACTTTAACCAATTGGGTATGTGAGCCTGATGTGAAAGATGTCATTCTGCCTACTTTTCTAAATTGTATGTGTTGGCCCCTTAGTTCTTCCTCAATTTTTACATCTGCTTTGGTAATTTCAATTCCATAAATAACTATGCATGTTTCTTACAACTCGTAACATAGGTAAATTAATATGTAGAACTATATAAGGACTTTTCTCTAGGGTAAAATGCTTTTATTTGCGAGCTTTAATAGCTATAGTTGCATTTTCCTTATGTTTATTATATTGAAAGTAATCGATTTATCTTCTATATTCATCACAATTTACATATGGTTAATAGATTTAATACCAGATGTCAGTTATTGTTACGATTGTTGCCTAAATAGCTATTTTAACGCAGTGTTCCACAGATAAACGAATTTGTATCGCTCAGTACATTGCTACCCGATAAAGTCTCCGATAAGAAGGCCGAAAGGTCGCAAGTAATAGTCTTTTAAATAGAAAAAAGTCCGTGTATGCATGTTTCCATGCTGTTTTCTTCTGGTAAATGTGCTTTTATGTTAGTCGAACCGAATGCATCCCTGGGTCCATTGGATCCAATTAGCACATTATCCTTTAATCTGCAAACTGAGCTGATTTGGTTTACCTCGCTCGATTTCCTTTGCTGTTTGAGATTGGGTTGAGTAACCAGTTAAAGTAACCAGAATTGTCTTTAATAAAAGCTCGTCAGAACTCTAGCCTTAAATTCAGGGGTGCTTACAGTCTGTTCCATCCTTTTTCATTAACATCTCGAAGACTTAAGTGTATATATCGAAAACTTTCCTGCCAATGAGAAATCCCAGAAATAATTTGAAGCACTGACATTTAAAAACTAGAAAATAAACAGTATATTGCACAATAATGAATCCTATAATAAAATATGGCATAGAATAGATAAATAATAATAATAAAAGACGTATTCCGCTATCAAGTCTTTAGATATATTTCAAAAGTATAAAACGAAGTTTTGAACAAATATTCTTTATGCTTACTAGATGGCGCTATCATATTTTGCTAGCATTTTTTGTATTTTTCAGCGGCCTTCTTTTTCGAAAAAAAATAAGAACCTTATGTAACGCAATTATTAGGCACAGAAACGTACAGATATATAAATAAATCATACAATCAAATTAACATAAAAAACTCTTCAGTTCTTTATAATCCATGAAACCGAAGAGTTTCGTCTACGAAAGAACTTCAGGAATGAATTTACTACGTAATTCAATAATGTCGGGAACTGGAGAAAATGCTAATGTAATACATAAAATAACAAATGTAATGGTTTACTTCTATGCTTACAGCCTTATTCCTTGTTGTATATGTGTGTGCGTTTTGTTTTTGTTGTAGTTTCAGGTGCAGTACTTTCCTAAAGTTAAAAATTGTGTCCGTTCTAAATGGAACTTAGGGTTAATATATTACGGGTTAAACTGAAAATCGACAATTCCACAATAAAATAAGGTTAGTTTACTTACTCATCAAACAAATAGACAAACACAACTTTGTCAATGGTTTGTTTGTTGTTAATCACTAGACTACACAATGGGCTAACTGTGCTCTGCCCATCGCGGGTATTAAACCCCGATTTTTAGCTTTATAATCTCTTAAGATTTACCGCTGAGCTATCAGGGGCCAACTAAAGGAGGTGTGCATGAAGACGGAAGACTATGACATTTCTTTTTAAATGGAGATACATATATCAGGTGCTCCAACCGGTTACCCCATTAGCAAAAATTGGGAAGACAGCGTTTTTGTGTGTTACTAGAAAATATATTAGCTCATGTTTATGTAATTCTCTAGCGTCACCATCATTAAGAAAATCCAGCAATACAAAAAAGTAACTGGCATAAAACTACGACCACCTTATTCCAGAATTGGATGTCTGCACAATATACGTACAATACGAGGCAAAGCGAAAATGCGAAAAAATATTTGAATTTTGGTTAATAAAAATGTATATCTTTCTTATCAAATTAAAAGGAAACACACGTTATGTTTCGCACATCAAATTTTTAGTAAATTTTGTAAGTTTCTCTAATAAATTTTAGATAGTTTGTTATGTCATCTCTGAATTACTTATTTGAATAAGCAATAGATAGGAATAAAAAACTTATTTAATACCTGTTACTTGGTGATTGCACTGGGAAAAATTAATAAATTATAATATTTTACTTTCATATCAGTCAACAAAGAATTGTGACTGAAATGTTTTAGTATCCATTAGATTAAAAACACAATAACAACCTACGTTCTTCAGAAATATTTTATTTTCTTAATGTTCAGTATTTCACTTCCTGGCATTCAGTTACGCTAATTTGTAACAGGTAAATAACAAATATTCCATAATGAAAACCATATTGATTTTAGGCACATGACATCATAACCACATGATAAGGAAGCTCGTTACTTGTTTTGACAAGTTGACCTGATTAACGTTAGGCATTTGTTAATTAAGCTGTGCATGATGGAAGATTTCTGATCAGCTTTTGATTACTCAAATTCAAATAATAATAAAAAAACTAATGAATGTATCTTAAATATAAACTCAAGACTTTGTTTCGAACATTTCTCAGATAATGACTTTTGTTATTGATCTTCTTAAATATTTCATCTTCTCTCGAGGGCCTAGCATGACCTGTTGGTTAGGACACTCGACTCGCAAACTGCAAGTCTTGACTTCGAATTTCGTCATCGAATATGCTCGCCTTATCAGCTGTGTGGGCGTTATAAAGTGATGGTGAATCCCAATATTCATTGTTAAAAGAGTAGCCCAAGAATTGGCTGTGGGTGGTGTTGACTGGTTGCTTTCTTTCTAGTCTATCACTTTAAAATTTGGCTAGCGCAGATAGCCTTCGTGTAGCTTTGCGCGAAATTAAACAAAGAAACAAACAAAGGAAACGAAACGATTTCTCTTTAGTTTCCTGAGAAAAGATGGATTTCTTTAGAAGTTTCGACAAATACTTGGCTTCCCTTTCAAACATTTTTTATCAACCCTTTACGAATCGAAGACAGTTAAAATCTGGCACGAAACTATCAAGGTTTAGCCATAGGAAGGATATTGAACCTCGAAAAAGAAAGTTAATTAGTCTCGGTGTTTCAGAATAAAGTGAAATGTATGAAAAACACCTTAGTGAAGTAAAGTATTGGGTTTGAACTTAGTCAACCACGTTTTAAACAAATGCTTTTAACGTAGAGGTGGGTATTAATGCCAACTACATGTTCTACCACCTCCAAAATTTGGAGATGGATGAAAAAAAAAAGAGGAAAATAACTTTTTACAAATTTCATTAAAGTGTAGCCTCTCTGTACAGTACCTCTAGATATTTTGAATAGCACTAAAAACTACACAAAAATTACAATTTTTATTCATTTAAGGATGAATTGCATAATAGTTTTGTAAATTATAAACGCAGACCCTGTTGTATTATCTTACCAAAATGAAATTTTTAACCTAAATAAACACAGATGCCATGGCCAATTACTTACGCCAGGATAAAATTAATTCTTATGAAATTAGACACGTAGGTTTCTCATTTTTCTAATCGTAATTGTGAATCTGATTCACGTCACCCAAATATCAGATATCTGCGATCCAAAACTTCTCTACTTAACCGCAAATATATATAATAAATAAATTTAACTATTGTCTGAAAAGCATATCAATTTAAAAAATGTCAAAGCTGGCACCTGTAATCATATGTATTTGTAGAAGTAATAAGAAACATTTTAAAAATGTAAAAAAAAGTCACATTTCCTCCTATCGTAGATTTTTATTTACTCCTATTATATTTTAAACATTGCGTTCTTTAACCAGTCCCTTAAAAGAGGGTATGATAATAGTATTTCCAACCACACTATGTTCGCCATAATATGAAGTATTATATACCAAGTAAACATCACTTTCACCTTTATGTTAATGTTAGCACCGGTTTTTGATCATTTTTAACCTCATTCAGAGGTTAAACAAATGATTAAAAGCAGGAAAAAACGTCAATTTCCACATATCGTAAACTTCAAAGTATATGTACAGGTGGGTTAGACGGTGTTTTATATTTTCTAAAAATATTGCTTGGTTTATTTTGACCCAGTGCATATACACAGCTTGAATATTGTGAAGTAAGTGAAATAACACTCACACTTACTTTAACATAAGGTCATGTAATTGCTTGAAAAAAAGAGCGTTTGCCCCTGAAGAAGAAAGGTCTACCTTTCGAAAGCGCTCAGGTTATATGGTTTTTATCATTTTGTATCAAGAAATCTTGAACCTACATGTTCTTCTTACATCATGATTATTTATGTTAATTAAGCTTATATGTTTTATTGGTCTTATTACTCAGCCACAAGTAAATCGAATAAACATTATTTTAAATTTTTTTATTTACTGGATAGGAACCTCCTTAAAATATTATATGTTATTAACGAGTAAACATTTGCTTTCCAAAAAGTTTTATTCAAATATTTAGGACTGGGATGATTTAGAATCCTATTGATTTAAGAAGTTTAAAAAAACCTATGATTCGTTTAATTATATAAGCTAGTCCTTACATTTAGTAGACAACACGTACCTAACTTTGCAGGCCTTTATACATCTAAGAACAAAACTATCTCATCAACTTGACAAATTCAAGAATTTTAGAATTTCTAATGAAAACTGATATACATTTCACCCGCCAAATATCTGAGTTTATTCATTCATCATCAACTGTTAAAGTGACGACTGGTCTGAAAGAAGTTGCCACATAGAAATACCCTGCGATTATTGATTCATTAATAAATAAGGTTTCACAATTAGAAAATTACATTGAAACTCTGGAGAAAAAATGTTAAAATGTTAGATTTTGCTTTGAGTCTTTGAAGAGCAAAGTTGAATGTGTATTTAAATTTGTGACCGGATTTACCTCTTTGTATTTGGTCATATTTTCTCTTTTTCTTTGCTTGGATTAATATTTATTAAACAAATAGCTGCATTTAACTCTTTCGTAAATTATTTTTGTTTCAAGTGAGACTTCGTCAAAGTTTAACAGAAAAACTTTTAGTGTGTTAGTTGGTATTAGCCAATCAACTGCATCACGGATCTTCAACAAGGGCATGATTTAAATCTTCATTATAGCTCAAAATATCTGTGAATTTAAAACCCTCAAGTATTAAAGAGGTTCATCCCAACACTAATATATGCTCTAATACATGGCACGTGACCTACGAACTTGCACCTTTGAAGTGAATGAACATATACGAAATATATTTTAGATTTTGTACTCCAGATAAAATCAGGTTAACCTGGTTAAAAGTTGTGAGTTCTAAAAATAACCTCTACCGTGTATGTATACCGTCAAGAAAGCCAAAGTATTTAGAACCCGTAAATGTTAAGCAGAGAATAAATCAACCTTGGACAGCAGAAGAAAATAAGCAAACACAGGCGAAAAGATAAAATAAACATATTTAGTATTAGGTCTAATATATTTTCAAAACTACTTTCTTTATCCAGTCCAGCGGTCGGCAACCTACGGCTCGCGAGCTGCATACGATTCTTTAAGAAGATTTGTGCAGCTCTTGGTATATCTGCTTTGTCCACCGAGGTGAATCGAACCCGTGATTTTAGCATTGTAAATCCGAAGACATACCGCTTCCCCACCGGGGGACCTTTTCTTTCAATAATAACATGTTGCTGTGAATTGGCACCAAATGTCTCAACAGAATGCGTAACTTCTTTAAACTCAATGGTACAGTTGTTGATGCACCTGAAATAGTGAACAGCCATCTAAGACATTATCAGACAACAGCTGACTGTTGATTCTGACTCGCCACAATCGTACGGCAATGGCTGCAAGATTGAATCAGATGTTTGCGGCTGCAACTGGACACGATGTAGTCTACAGATGGTTACACAAGGTCAGCCTTGTATACCAGACACACATTGATATGTGTTATACTTACAGTAAGACAGAAACAGTTCATCTACAATAATGCCAAGAATGTGTCCAGTGAACCAGCGACATGTATAGCAGTATTATCTTTACATATGAGTTGCTTATTCGGAGAACTATGTCTACTTCATCTTCGTAAGGAAAGTGACGAATATGGTAGTATGGTGTGTACATAATTAAGCATTGATGAACTTAATGACCTAACCATTCTACAGAATGGTGCTAGGCCATTAGCATGGCCTGGTGGTTAGGGCACTCGCTGGCAATATGCGGATCATGAGTTTGAATCCTGTCACTGAACATGCTCGTCCTTTCAGCTGCGGAGGCATTACATTGTGACAGTCAATAACACTAATCGTTGGCGAAATAGTAGCAGTTGTGGTGTATACTAGCTTCATTCCCTCTATCTATCACTTCTAAATTAAAGACTGCTAGCTCAAATAGCCCTTGAGTAGTTTGTGCGAAATCCAACGAAACAAAAAGCAGATTGGTGACATTAATGCCTGCTTCTCATGATAGGCACCACACCTTATAGCCCTTTGACTTCATCCTAATAGGCAATCATGCCAAATCCCACCATACTGATTTTAAGCATACAACATCAACGTCAAGCAGCTTAATAAACAATCACATGCGTTCTAGACCGCATGACTACTCATTTGATGCCTTATCTGGAAGAATATTGAATTAGAAGTG
Source organism: Limulus polyphemus (assembly GCF_000517525.1). Classification (NCBI taxonomy): domain Eukaryota; kingdom Metazoa; phylum Arthropoda; class Merostomata; order Xiphosura; family Limulidae; genus Limulus; species Limulus polyphemus. The sequence goes on from NW_013665886.1 coordinate 85,079, forward strand.
ATTGATATTATTTCATAACGGTGGTTTTGCCATTTCATTTGTCTTTTGGTGATTGTTAGCAGTATATATATCTTATATTAACATAAATCATTGCAATAATAAAGTAAATAAATAACACCTTCAATAAATGTTCGAAGTTCGAAAAGTATGTATGAACCACACAGTTTCTACCCTGTATACTGAAGAACAACGCAAAGAGACTTGACTTTTTTTTAACTTTTATTGAGTTGTTCGGTCACAATTAATCGTTACCAAATAAACAACACAGCTTCGGAGTTAAATATCTACAATAAAAGCACATTAGAAGTAAGTTTGAGAAAAAATACACCACTATAATACACAAAAGTTTTAGCGTATACATCTTATGGTTAATTTTATCACAAAAATGAGATTTAAAAATCATTTATACCTATAATATAATGGTATTAAGTATCAGTTAATAAGACGTGAAAGCAGTTGTTTGGTTATAATGATTACTCTACTGTGTGAACTATTGTGAATTAATCTACTGTAATCAGTGATAAACCTAATGTTCATTGTTACACCACAAATTTTCAAAACGTTATTTCCCAAACCAAATATATCCTTCATAATATGTTCTGTAGATATTAAACATTTAAGTTGCTTTCTGAAAAACTACACTTACATAGATGCCGTAAAGATAAAACTACATTTTTTTGCAATTTTAAGTGGGTTTTCATATTTCTTACTGAATATCTAAGGTAAACTACACATCTAACATGAAATTAATTTCCATCTAACTTCAACAATCTTATCAAATATTTCAGTTCTCTATGATTGTTTACTATGATGCACAAATACATAAATCTGAACTGTTGCTTGACGGAAATTACGAAAGAATATAAATAAAACTTATAACAAGATCTTCAAAACTTTTGTTATCAAAGATACTATCTTTAAAGTGCAAAACTTTTGGAATTGCTACAAAACGTTCAATGACAACAAAGTCAATAATTTTCACGTATATGAACAAGGTATACTACGTCATTCTTAGTTAAGATTTAGTTTCACAAGTGTGAAATACTAATTACAAACACATATTTTCCTATGTTAACACTAACATGTTCACTACAAGACAACGAGTATAAGATAAAGACCAGAAACATGTATGCATTTACTTAGATGTTTAATCAAATATTAATATATTACTCGTAAAATTTCACGCAAATGATTAAAGACATAATAGTTTTGGTTATATTCGCTCATGGTTGTCCAATAAAAACACCAGTGTTCTGATCTCAGTAATTCAATTATAGGCTATAAGACAAAAATACTTTTGTTATGAACTCCAGTATTGTCTTATGAAGACCAATATATATATATATACTCTACAGGGCATTAGTTATAAGATAAAAGTAAAAATTTAAATGTTACCGAAAAACTGACGATTCATTCACTATTTATTCGTGTCTTTATAGTATTGTTGGACTTCTCGTATTCGCGTATTTTTAAAGTTTTTTCTTTTTTTTTTGTTAACTAAAATATTTTAAAGATTTATAGCTATGAGTTTTAAATGAAAAAGATCTGCATTAGAATATTATTCTAAGTTTAAAAATTTCGGAATTTCTTCACATATTTCTTCAAAAATGTATAATCTAAGAGAAATAGGAATTACACGAACAAAAAAGCATTAATAAAAAAAGAAAAGAAATTTAAAACACACCACACATTAAAATTTAAAACACTGTAAAACTAATGAAAAATGACATAAAACCACAATGAACATTATCTACATGTTTCTTTGATGTGATACACCGTCATCAACATCATGTCCAATTACGATTAAAAAACAGCATTTTAATATAATCTACACATAAAAATCACCACTAGATATATAGCATACAACATACAGAGAATTACATTTCTTATCCTACGTATAAACACACAAGATAGTTTATTGGACGGAGTCACTGATAAGGACTACTTGAAACCTCACAATTAAACAGGTTCAAGGGTCATAATACCGCGATTCAAGTGCTTTTGTGCTAAGTGCGTGCAGGTGTGAAATGACTCATGGATAGCAGCTCTTACACTCAGTTTGTTTAGAAAATTCCTTAAGGTTAGCATTATGAATGTTACAACTTTAAATAACTAAGAACATTCCTTATAAGATTAGCATACACATTATTATCAACATACTCTGAAATTACGGTCACTGTCCTGATATTTGGATCAAATCAAAAACTCGTCCTTTCTATAAGTGATTATTAAATAAAAATGTTTATACTACTCAAATCAAATAGTTCTGAGGAAGGATGTTCATACAAAAATAACTATTAATTGAAAATCAGTTCAATAAACAAATCTTTAAAACATCTTTTATATAACAGATAATACTCACTATAATGTAATATAATAAAGATCAGTTTAAAAAATACAATCTAGTAAAGTCATTTTATAAAACTTATCTATAACTATACCGGTAAATTTAAAAAAATTAAATTATTTGTATGTTAGTTTACATTTTAGTAAACATAAGGCAGTTCAGAATCTCTTTTGTTTGTTCGAGTTAAAAACCTATAAAGCGATTAATCTAATAAAAATAAAGCTCAGATACATTTTGTTGTAGGAGTAGTGATTTATGCCAGTTAGTATGATAAAACCCTGATTCTTTTCTTTTGTATGAGTTAGAATAATTTAATCAAGTTAATCAAACAAAATTCAAATTATCTTTTGAAGACAAACATTACTATAATCTAGTTAACCCTATAAAACCTACTCTTATCACTATTTCTTATAATGTAGATATCTTATCTTAGGAAAAGCTAGGTACGTCTCGGTTGTGTATAAAGTTAACTATAAGTTAAAACGTGTCAGTTAAAGCCAATCAGAAATGTAAGTAATTATAAAATAAATCTCAGTGGGGTGTAATTAAAATTGGTATAAAAAAAGTTATTTGGTATTTTGAATATCACAGGTCGCTTTTTTGTATTGATTAATTTATACCAAATAACACTAGGGTCGCTATGAGTTGTTTAGTGCAAGAGTGCTAATGTGCTGTACTGTTGAGACAAATTACGCTATCCAAAATTATACTTTACAATTATATACAGAATTATGGCAGGCACACAGAATTCACGGTTGGGAGAAATTTCCTCCTTACCATTTATTGTATATCTACAGAACTACAGTTGGTCCCAAGTACAACCAAACTGTCGCTTCAAGCAATGTTTGTCTAAACCAATTTTCTGGCAGTAGGGCCAGTACACCTTCTACTAGTACTAGTAATGTTAACTATTAGCTACTTACAGGACTTACTCTTTTTATAAATAAAGTATCTGGGATATAAAAAAGGAAGGTATTAACATTTTGTAAATCGTACTCATTACATAGTAGATATTCTTGAAAAATATGGCATAAGCTGGTTAAGTATATGTGATAGCTTGTGATTTAACCGATCCTTATTGAGATCTGTGAGATGGCTTAATTACTGGAAAACTTATGTAAATCTGTTACATAACTTAGACCTTAGTCGCATGATAGAAATCTGATAGTGAGCTTAATCTCTAACATTAGGCATGTCTTATTTATTATTAGACATGTCACCTAGGTCTGATTGATAGTTTAGTGCATAAACATGCGACGTACGTCTATCGTATAACGTAAACCGGAAAATAAAGTTATATTGGTCTATCGTATGGCTCAAACTTTAGAAAGTTTTAGTGGTCTAGTAGATAACATAGGCTGTAGACATGCTAAATAGGTCTAATAGTGAGCTTAGGTCCTAGACAAGTTATAAAGAGCTGATAGCGAGATTAGGCCTAAGACAAGCTATACATTTCTGATAGTTAATCTAAGACCTAAACAAGCTATAAATACCTGACAGTGAGTTTAAGCCCTAAACAAATTATAAATATCGGACAGTGAAATATCGGCCCAAGACAAGTGAGTTATAATTATCTGGCATTGAGCTGAGACTCTAGACAAATTATACAAATCACACAGTAAACTTAGGCTCTAGACAATTATACGGATCTGACATTTATAGAGACGTTATAAAGACCTTTAACTAGTGACCTTAGGCTCTTGACAATATTACTAAGGTCTAACGGCAATCTTAAACATTAGAAATGATTAAACAAGTTCGATAGTGAGCTTAGGCCTTACACAATTTATATATGTACCAAGGTCTTATAAATGTAGTATAAGTTTAATAAATACATAGTTTTAAACCTTTAACGTATTATACAGGTCTGATAGTAAGTTTAGTTTTATAAATATAATGTAGTTCTATATACAGATAGCTTAGGCTCTATACATTTTATATAGCTCTAATAAATAACTTACACATTGTTGAGTTAAATAGCTGTAATATAATCATGTCTTGGAATATATAAGTGGATGTAATACCTAACTTTAATCAACTTAGATTAACAAGATAGATAGTTAGAAATACGTGAAGTTGGAAATAGGTGAAGTTGCATGTTATAGAACCAAATGATCTGATGGATAGCTTAGGTATCGGCAGAACTCAATGGATCTTGATCATGCATACAACATTTGCTAGCTATATGCAAAGTTTTTGAAACCTTTGTTTTTTACTGCAAATACAGTTTTGATAATTTGAAATACATTGAGGTGATATAATATGTAAAGTCATTTAATACCTATGCTATCGTAATTCTCTCTTTCTAGAAAGCGCGTTGTTGAGTTATTTTGATCATGAATATATATAAAACCAATAACAGCAATTTAGTAAAACTTAAACGTCTATTAAAATGTTTTGCGTTCGCTTACATTAAGCGATTGAGTGCGTGTTTTTCTTATAGCAAAGCCACATTGGGCTATCTGCTGTGTCCACCAAGGGGTATTGAGCTCCTGATTTTTAGCATTGTAAAGCCATACATAGACTTACCGCTGTACCAGTGGTAGACTAATCGAGTGAGAAAACCGCTTTTATAACGTGCATTTGTTTCACGGCTGTTTTGTAAAGCTAATTTATGAAAGTTGATTACAAAAATTTCTATTTCAAATTTGTACACAATTTTACTTTACTTTAAATTTGACCTATCTCATGCGTATAATAAAAATGTATAAGTAAATACATGTTTTAAATATAAGCATTTACAGTACAATACGTAATGATTATGATGAATGTTAAGAAGCTGGGAAGTAATGCATCTGATAAATTATAAACAGAATCAAAGTAACCAACTTGTAAACAGAAACTGTCAATATTATTAGTAGTAATTTTGAAATTTTGTGTAAGTTTTGGCCATTTCAAGCCCTAGCTGTTCATTGTAACAAGAGTGTAGAAGTGTTATTACTGCACATAATTGTGTGTGTCAGAAAACACTGTTGTTTTTTTTTACCATTTTATCTACCCCTCGAGCAAGAAAGTACCTATAAACTGTCCCTAAATGCAGAGTCGTATCATATTGCACACAAAACTATCTGTTATTAAGTTCATTAAAACTAATCTCCGAACATATATTTTGTTCTCTTTGGACGAAAGTAAAGCTGAACCTTCCAGAATGTCAGTTTCATATCGTCGCCTAATGGATCCCAGCCACTATAATGGTAATGTTGCGTGCTATTTTTTATTTATGTTATTTTTTTTTTATCATTACGCCTCATATCCGAAAGGCTATTTTCTGCGTGCCATATATGTTCTAATGTTAAGTTCATGCTTACCTTAATTCTTTTTGTTTTTGTCTTCTCTTTCACTGAAAGGATATATGAGGTAACAAATAAATACAAAAACTATTCACCCTGACTTGCTATTACCAGTGTATTTTTTATGTAATACGAAATATAATTAACTTATATTAAGTAATAGAAGTATTTCATTTTTGTTGAATTGCATACAATATATTTACTGTAGTCAGTCGTTGAGATAAATCATTTAACTAAATCTCGTCACATCTAGAACAAATAATTTTCCCGGCAGACCTGTCTAGCTTGACAGGTACGTCATGGGAACACAGACAAGTAGTAACAGGTGCACTCGTTGCTCCTAGCAACCGGTTCATTATCTGTCGTAGCGACGTCATTCACGCATGCATAGGGCATGATTGCTTGCTGTCGTGACCAGCGTTCACCTGTACGTTTGGCTTATCTGCAGATCATTAAAGTAAGCTAGAAAAGCTGACATATAGCTTACAGGAAACAGGTAGCTCAAAGCGTATGTGAGTCACTATAATCGACCTCCAGGGAAAGCTACCAGCCCCGGGAAAAATGACTGACTGGCTACACAGATAGTAATGCAAGCTAAAGATAATATTTCGTAAAAATCACTGAAATTAAACAAAACTTGTTAGGCTTTTTTTCATAGTATATTTTGAAACCACTTTTGTCACTTTCAATCTAAGTTTCTAGCATATTATTTACGTTTTATTTCAAATAATGTATCTTTAATTTCTATTTTTAAGATTATATTCCTGTTAATTTCCGATCTTATCCTTATATTGTTGTTTTGTAGTTAAGGCAAATTAGCAATAGGTTGTCAAAACGAATAATATAAGAATATTTCAAAACTACCCTAGTGGTATTATCTCTTTGTTAGTGTAAAAGTAACAACAATAGAAATTCCAAAAATGAGGCTTTTTGTATTTCAATTTTGTTAAGATATAATAAAGCTGAAACTTGTGAAATCACGAAGAAGCCTTGTCAACAAGTATTTGAATCATTAAACTAGTTACAATTAAATTGTTAATGTTTTTGCCTAATCGTACACTGGTCTTTAGGCTTAGATCAAAGACACTCAGGACTTTAGTTATTTGTTAATGCTTACTTAACTTTAAGTATAAAATATTAGGGTACTTTAACAAAATACTATATCAACTACAAATTAAATAAATAAAACGCATTTTACATGCCTTTCAAACGTTTCATTAAATTTATTTCTGAACACAGAAGAATAGTTTTCAACAGTATACTGTAAGAGTTATACAAGGGAAAATATTACCGTTATATGGATATATATATTGTTAACTGAGATGTACTTAAACGATTAAATAGAGTTACGAGAGTAACAGAGCCAGGTAACTCAAAACAGACAGATTTTGAGTGATCCCAAGGGTTTCGTGATAAAAGACACGCCACAACCATGAACTAGCTTCAGAAGTGCTCCACTAATAGTCCAACAATCGATCGCCACTTACAGACTAATCACCATTATGAAAATTTTATGCTCCCTGTCACGTTTTGTAGGTCCCACCCCACACTGGCCATGTTGACAAAGTGGGGTAATTACGAGGCGCCATTGTTCAGGAAACGTTTCGTGCTCCTGTTCCTATATACATAAAAATGAATTGCATGGCGGCGGCGCTAATCGATTTTGCGGCAATGGGTAAGTAGTGCGCTTGCGCTGGAAATGTAGACAACCTGAGATCGCAAATTACGATGGCTCCTGTGCAAACAGTATATAAAGCAATAACAAAATGTATCTGACAGAATAAAACATTCAAGAATGCTGTGGTATAAGATGAAATGTAATTTATTATTTTCATTTTTTTATACTTTTGTCAACTGAGAACCCTTATACTTCAAGATATTACACAGAAATTTGTAGAACACTACATTACACGCCCCAGAACATCGAAGTCATTATTTATACTAAAAAAATTCAGCATGAATAAGTCTAAAAGGCAAATGAAATTTATCTATCTTTAGATTAAATCTAATATAACTTCAAACTATACATGAAAAACAAAAAAAACACTTGGGATTTAATGCTATCTACTACACATATCAGAACTAGAAAACTGTGTCATTGCATAAGGTATCTATAACGATATAAGATAGTTTTGAATTGTTTAAATTTTCTTTTTCTTTAATGACAAATATATTAGATAGGTAAACCAATTCCAAGTCCATCTTTCTGACTTTAGTAGCTGTTACATATATCTTCCAAGTCTTGTGAGTGTTTGGCCTGAAAAATAAAACAATATGTTTTTATATCTGCTTTAGATACGTTAGTTTATAGGTTTGTTGTCTATTTTAACGTTTTGATAAACAAGAGTTTATTTTGAAATAATCGCCTTAGTTTAATTTACTTGAATAAGAAAAAAAAACATTCTGTGATAAAAACAATTTCCTGTTTTCCTATTAAGCAAAAAATATTAATGGTGGTTAAAAAAGTCCCTAAATTAAAAGTTAAACAAATTTTTTAACTTTATGTGCATTTTTATTGGACAAAAAATCGCTAAAACTGTACACAATAGTATTTGTTTCATAAATATAATGTTATATTCAAATAGTGACATTGAAATATAAGAATTAAGTAATTTGTTGTTGTTGTTGTTTATTGTCCCCGGTGGGTCAATGATAAGTTTACAGACTAACAACGCAAAAATCCGGGGTTCGGTTCCCCACTGTGCCTTTACGCTAACGCAAATCTTTATTTATTATAACTAACCGTCATTAAAGAGGTGTTTTTTAAACTTGCTTAGTGGTATGTCTGCGAGTTTCGAATACTCGTGGTGGGCAGAGCACAGATAGCCCATTGTGTAGCGCTGTGCTTTACTACAAAGAAACATACATATGTGTTTATATATATCTGTCAATTAATGCACCCTTCAAGTTACGAAATACCAAGTTGTATCGTTCGAGATTTTGGATTATAAGTACAAGCTTATTAACTGTTGACAAGGGTTTGAACACCGTACTTTCTTGTAAGTTTCTGTGTTTAGGCAATAGATCTTTGATGGTACATAAACCATAAACTATAAATCTTAATAAACGCGGAACAGCTTAATAATCCTCAGGATAAAAATAATATTCCAGATCATTCGAGAGCAGGATAACAATTGTATCCTCAGGATACATATAAAAAACAACAACATAAAAGTAAGTCTGGTGATAAGAACTAATAACGCCTTGGGTGGCTTAGTAAGTTTGAGTATTTATAACGCAACTTCGCGTTTAGCAACAAACAAATAAAAGTTTTCTGAATGGTCACTCTACCCAATAACACTTCATTTAGTTGTTTTTATAAGAAAAGTATAATAATGTGAAATGTAATGTAATTAAATTAAATTCAAATAACAATAGAAATTTATCACCAGAGTTTACCAAAATGAAAATTTAAAGGGAATGTATTTGCAACTAAGAAAATTGTGGTCACCAACTGATAATAACTTACAAATAAAAAGACAATTAGACAAGTCTATAAATTGAATCGGACGTCAGATGTGTTATAGTTGACCAATTGCTTCAACAATAGTTAGGATTCGGTTACCTTAAAGTGTACTATGCAAAGGACATTACAGAAACTGTCATGTTACAATAAATAGTTAGTTCAAAAATCACTTATCTCAGCTGCAAATAAGAAAGCACAGCTTCAGAGGTGTTTACAGCAAAATTATGGAAAGTGGATGATCAGAAGCATGTGGGGTGGTCTGATGAACGTGTTACATCTTTTTCTGTACTGCCGGTAGAGTATAAATATGGATCAAATCTCATGAGTCACATGGCAATGCTTTTGTTGTTCCAACAATGAAAGCTGATGGAGGTGATGTAATGGTGTGGGAAAATTCACTTGACCAAGTAATTTTTATTCTTTTACGAGAACGCATAACATTCAAGCATATCTGTACAATGTTTACAATTATTTCTGATCCACAATACTACACTTCCACCTTGATGAGACTCTCTAAGATGATAATACAATAATTCGCTTCACTCGTACTGTCCGAAATAGAATAATTAAGAATGACAATAACTTGATTCATTCTCATTAGGCCAGCACAATAACCGAATTTCAACCTGTGAAAAATCTTTGAGATGAACTTGAATGTCGGATTGATCAACATAATCTTCTGTTGACAATTATGAATAATTTTGGAAGATATTCGTCGACGAATTGACTATAGAGAAACAAATCACGTTGAATTTAGGCTACTGTCACGGTGAACTATATATTAGGCAAGAGAGTCTTAATAAATTGGCCAATCAGAGTACCCAACAGTCGAAAATGATAGATCAACTGAAACCATAATACGGAGTGATATAAAAGTTAAAACCAAGTGACTGAACTAAATATTCACATCAGCAGATAGATAGTGCTATCTTAGTTGAAACCTTAGGTAATAGCTAAATTATAGATTGGTTTGTTTGTTTGTAATTAAGCACAAAGCTACACAATGGGCTATCTGTGCTCTGCCCACCATGGATATCGAAACCTGGTTTCTAGCGTCGTAAGTCCGAAGACTGTGCCACTGGAGGGTGAAGGATAAAAAAAATGAATATACATCATGGAGTTTATAGATCGGATGAGAGAGCTATGTATATGTATATTAATGCAGTACTAAAAATCTACAATAGAAGGTAAAAGTTTCAAACTTCAGCTTAGTAACACAACTTTAAATTAGAATAGTAGCGAGAAGTATAACAATTGTAGCCTCTGAAAATTTTTAAGAGCACAATTAAATAGAAACTGGTGCAAATATTGAAACCTCAAAATAGACCCAAGAAACCAGACTAGATAGCAAACTGTATAACAGTTGAAAGCTGTCTAGAAAGAAGAGATATGTAAATTGAAGTTTTTGAAAAGGTTAGACTACAGCAGGAAACAAGCAGTATGACAGCTGAAAACACGAGAAGTTAAGGGTCAGCCTCAGCAAACTTATTAGGACAATTAAAACCTTGAGATAAAGCTAAGAATCCAGATTAGGAAGAATACATATGAAAGTTGACGTAATTGTATGACAGCTCAAGACTCCGGGTTATGGAAAGATGCACATTAGGCGATATAATAATGAAAATATGAATAAAGAACCGAGTTTTGATGAAGGGGACGAGATAGTTACATAAGATGTGGGAAAGATACAATACCTTAGGCGTTTAGATAAATATTATACAAACAATGAGAGACGTTGAATATTATGATACGAATTTCGAGAATTTTTAGACAATGTGCGTTGGTTACTAGAAGTTCAGGATAAATTTCGTAAAGGCACAATTATGATAAAATTATAATACAACTCTCAGTGTCATGCTCAGAGTATAGAAAGATGGCGATTACTTTAGAAGGTCAAAATAAACCTTTCAAAAGGCAACAATAGAAGTTACAATACAAGATACTCTATATAAAGTTTAGAAAGCTGTGGATTAACTCAGGACGAGGAAGAGTAGTGACTGGATGGTCAAACAGATTTGTCAAAAAGCATTTGTATGATACATTTTGTGATAGGAGTCCACTGTATTGTGTCAGCTTAAAAATGACGAGGATTAGTTTTGAACGTCAGAAGGCAGTGACTGGGAGGTCAGTACTGGTTTAGCAAATAATATTGATGTAATAAAAGCTGTAATACAAGTCCAGCGTGTTGATAATAGCTTAGAATGATGTAAAGTAGTAATTGCAAGGTCAACATAGATATGTAAAAAAGCAAGGATATGATAAAAGTTTTAAAACATGTATAATTATTAAAATTCAGAACTTGAACGATAGGATTACGACTACATTGAGTAGTGACTGAGAAATCAAAATAAATCTGTTAAAAAGTAGGGATATAATAAAATTGTAATAAAACTGTCAATAATTAAATTAAGAATTTATAAGGACGAAATTTAGACAGAGAAAACGGGGAAGAAAGAGTGGCCAGTAAAAACTGATATGAAAAAAACATGGATATGATAAATGTTATAATACATATCTTAATATTACAAAACGACGAATTTAATACAAGTTTCATTATTACAATTTAGAGTCTAGAACAACAGAAATAGCTTAGAACGACGGGAAAGACTGAAAAGAATGTCAAAACAGATCTTGAAAATAGTAATAAGATTGCTACAAGTTATAGTACAAGTTCAGAGTGGTGTAAACAGTTTAGAACGACGGAAGGTAATGAGTGGAAAGTCTATATATAGATGTAAAAAAGCATGGGTATTATAAAAGTTGTAATACAGTACAGTGAAGTGTTATCAGTTTAGAAAGATGAGAATTAACATATAACGACGGAGAATAGTGACTAGAAAGTCAAATAGGTATGGCATAAAGCAGGGATAAGCGAAAAAGCATGGATATTACTAGATGTACTTGCGCGGGGTCCCCGAAAGTGTTCTGTTTCAAGGGTAAAGAAGCCAAATTTATGAGTAACAAAGAGCTTATTTCTTGCTTTTGAAGTTCATATGTCATGCTGTATTGTAGCCTACAGAGTACATAATTCTTCTCGTGATTAACGGCATGCGCACGCTTTACTGACGTCACGACCGTACAAATTGCAACTTCGAAGCATCCCTTATGTGAAGTCATTTTAATATCTGCTTACTGACTAACAGACAACACACTACTGTATACTGGTGCGAATGGTTAAAAAAGGTGACCTCTCCAGGCGGCCTTCAGGCCCCTTTCTAGGGAATAAAAGTTATAGTACAAGTCTAAGTATTTGTATGTAAAGCTTAGAATGACGGGGATTAGATTAGGACAATGAAGAGTAATGACTAGAAGGTCAAATAGATATGACATAAAGCATGGATAAGCGAGAACTTATAGTACAAAAACAGTGTTGCATTAACAGTGCAGAAGAACGGAAACACTGAAATTAAGATCAAAATAGGTCTGTAAAAATGCATATATACTATAAAAGCTGTAATAAAGTAGAATGTATAGTGTTAACAGTTTAGAAGAATGATAAACTCTGAATTTAAGGTTTAAATAGGTCTGTAAAAATAGAATGGATACTATGAAACCTGTAATAAAGTACAGTGTAGTGTTAGCAGTTCAGAAGAACGGTAAGCACTGAATTTGAGATCAAATAGATCTGTAAAAAGCAGAGAGTAAAAAGAGCTATAATAATAATGTAGAATCTAGTGTTAGTAATTTAGAAGAACGGTAAGCACTGAATGTCAAGTAAAAAAGTGTTTGTAAAAAAGCATCGATACTATAAAAGCTGTAATCAAGTACAGTGTACTGTTAACAGTTTATAATAACGGTAAGCACTGAATGAAAGGTCTAAATAGATGTGTAAAAAAGTTTGGATACCAAAAAGTTGTAATAAAGTAGAGTGTTGTGATCACAGTTCACAAGAATGGTAAACAATAAATTTGAAGTCAAAATAGATGTGTAAAAAGCATGGATAGTATAAAAGCTGTAATAAATTATAGTGTCGTGCCAACAGTTCAGAAGAACGGTAAACACTGAGTTTAAGGTCAAGATAGATCTGTAAAAAGCATGGATACCATAAACCTATAATAACGTAGAGTGTAGTGTTAACAGTTTAAACGAACTGTAAGTATTTAGTGTAAGGTAAAAATAGTTGTGTAAAAACCATGTACACCTTAAAAGCTGTAAATAAGTATAGTGAAGTGTGAACAGCTTAAAAAGAACAGTAAAAACTGAATCTGAGATAAAAATGGATCTGTAAAAAGAAGCATGAATACTATAAAAGTTCTAATAAAGTATAGTGTAGTGTCAACAGTTTAGAAGAACGGTAAACACGGGGGTTGAAGTTAAAATTGATCTTTAAACAAAGCTTTTATACTCTAAGAGTTGTAATAAAGTAGAATGTAGTGTTAACAGTTTAGAAAACGGTAAACACTAAAATTAAGGTCAAAATAGATATCTAAAAAGTATGGATACTATAATAGCTGTAATAAAGCATAGTGTAGTGATAACAGTTTAGAATAACGGTAAGCCCTGAATGAAAGGTCAAAATGAATATGTAAAAACATGGATACTATAAAGCTCTAACAAAGTACGGTGTAGTGTTCACAGTTTAAAAGAATGGTAAGCACTTAAAGGAAGGTCAAAATTGATCAGTGAAATACATTCTACTTTAATACAGCTTTTATAGTATCTGTCCTTTTTAACAGTTCATAAGAACAGTAGACACTGAATTTAAGGTTAAAATAGATATGTAAAAAAGCATGGATATTATACATTTTGCAGTGTTATCATATTAGTAGAAGGGTAAGCACTGAATCTGAGGTCAAAATAAAGTTGTAAAGAAGCATGGATGTTATAAACGCTGTATTAAATAACAATGTATTTCAACAGTTCATAAGAACAGTAAGCATTGAATGTAAGGTCAAAATAGGTCTGTAGGAAATCATGGACACTATAAAAGCTGTGATAAAGTAGAGTGTATTGTTAACAGTGTAGGAGAACGGTAGGCATTGAATGAAAGTTTAAAATATGTCTCTAAAAAGCATGGATATTATAAAGTTGTAACAAAGTACGGTGTAGTGTCAACAGTTTTGAAGTACGGTAAACACCGAATTTGAGTCAAAATATATTTGTAAAAAGCATGGATAATATAAATGCTGTAATAAAGCATAGTGTAGTGTTAACAGTTTAAAATAACGGTAAACACTAAAATTAAAGTCAAAATATATATATGTAAAAAGTATGAATAGTAGAAAAGCTGTAATAAAGCATAGTGTAGTGTTAACAGTTTAGAATAACGGTAACACTGAATGGAAGGTCAAAATAAACTGTAAAAAGTATGGGTACTATAAATGTTGTAATAAAGTAGAGTGTAGTGTTAACAGTTTAGGATAACAGTAACACCGGATGGAAGGTCAAAATAACTCTGTAAAAAAGTATGAATAGTATAATAGCTGTAATAAAGCATAGTGTAGTGTTAACAGTTTAGAATAACGGTAACACTGAATGGAAGGTCAAAATAAACCTGTAAAAAGTATGGATACTATAAATGTTGTAAGTGTATTGTTAACAGTTTAAAAGAACGGTAAACATTGAATTTAAGGTTACAATAGATGTGTAAAAAAGCACAGATATTAAATTTTGTAGTGTTATCAGATTAGTAGAAGGGTAAGCACTGAATCTGAGGTCAAATAAAGTTGTAAACAAGCATGAATATTATAAACGTTGTAATAAAGTACAATGTATTTCAACAGTTCATAAGAACAGTAAACACTGAATTTAAGGTCAAAATAGATCTGCAAAGAGCATGGATTCTATAAAGCTGTAATAAAGAAGTGTAGTGTTGTCAGTTGACAGTATAAAAGAACGGTAAACAATGAATTTGAAGACAAAATAGATCTCTAAAAATAGCATGGATACTATAAAACTGTAATAGAATGTAAAGTTAACTGTCTAGAGCCACAGTAAGCATTGAATTTCAGGTCAAAATAGATATGTAAAAAACATGGATTCTATAAATGCAATAGTATTACCAGATTAGTAGAACGATAAGCACTAAATGGAAGGTCAAGATAGATCTGTTACAAGGCGTGGATACTATAAAAACTGTAATAAAGTATAGTGTAGTGCTAACGATATAGAAGTATTGAATGTAATGTCAAAATAGATCTGAAAAAAAGCATGGATAGTATACAATATGTAATAAAGTGTAATAAATTGTCAATAGTTTAGAAGAACGGTAAACCCTGAATTTAAGGTCAAAATAGGTCTGTAAAAAGACCACGAATAATATAAACGCTATAAAATGTATAGTGTAGTGTTGTGAGTTTAGTAGGATGGTAAACACTAAAATTAAGGTCAAAATACTTATGTAAAAATTATGGATTGTATAAAAGCTATAGTGTTAACAGTTTAGATAAAACGGTAAACATTGAATGTAAGGTTAAAATAGGTCTGTAAAAAAAGCATGAATGTTATGAAAGCTGAAATAAAATAGCGTTTTATATCAACAGCTTAGAAAACGGTAATCACTGAATTTAAGGTCGAAATACATCTGTAACAAGCATGCATACTATAAAATCTGTAATAAAGAAAAGTGTAGTGTTAACACTTTAGAAGAACGATAAGCACTTGATGTCAAGTAGTAAAAAAAGGTTTGATAAAGAAAGCATGGATACTATAAAAGCTGTAATAAAGTAGAGTGTAGTGTTCACAGTTTAGAATAAAGGTAAGCACTGAAGAGAAGGTGAAACAAATCTACAAAAAGCATCGATACTATAAAGCTGCAACAAATTAGGGTGTAGTGTTCACAGTTTAAAAGAACGATAAGCACTGAAAGGAAGGTCAAAATAGGGCTGTAAGAAATCATGGACACCATAAAAGCTGTAATAAAGTAGAGTGTATTGTTAACAGTGTAGGAGAACGGTAGGCATTGTATGGAAGTTTGAAATATGTCTCTAAAAGTCATGGATACTATAAAACTGTAACAAAGTACAGTGTAGTGTCAATAGTTTTGAAGTACGGTAAGCACTGAATGGAAGGTCAAAATAGGTATGTAAAAAAAAACATGGATACAATGGAAGCTGTAATAAAGTAGAGTATAGTGTTAACAGTTTAGAAGAACGGTAAGCATTGAATGTAAGGTCAAAATAAATCTGTAAAAAGCATGGATACTATAAAAGCTTTAATAAGATAAACTGTAGTGTTAATAGTTTAGAAGAAAGGTAAGCATTGAATGTAAGGTCAAAATAAATCTGTAAAAAGCATGGATATTATAAAAGCTGTAATAAAGTAGTGTAGTGTTAACAGTTCAGAACAACGGTAAACACTGAATTGAAGGTCAAAGTAGATCTGTAAAAAACATGAATACTATAGATTTGTATTAAAGTACAGTGTAGTGTTAACACTTTAGGCAAACGATAAGCATTGAATGTAAGGTCAAAATAGCTTTTATAATATCCATGCTTTTTACAGATCTGTAATAAAGTAGTGTAGTGTTGACAGTGTAAAAGAACGCTAAGCGCTGAGTATAAGGTCGAAATAGATATTTAAAAAAACATAAATATGATCAAGTTTTAATTCAAGTCTATGTATTACAATCTATAGTTTGAACAACGGGGATTAGTTTAGAACCACAGAGAGTAATGACTTAAAGTGAAAGAGATCAGTCAAAATGTGCGGATGTGATAAATGTTGTATTAAAGTCCAATGCAGTATTAACAGTTGAGAAAGATGAGGAATAGCTTGGACCAACCGAGAGAAGGTGAAGATGAAAACAGGTGCGTCAAAAGTAATGGAACTTAGGAGTTGAAATACAAGTTTCAGTATTACGATTCCGAGTTTGTATGACGAGGATTAGGACAATAAAAGGTAATAACTGGAATGTCAAAGAGATCTGGATAAAAACATAAACACCTAAACTAGACTGTAGTGGATACAGTTTAGAATGATGTATGACAGTGACTGGAAGGTCAAAATAGATCTGTAAAAAAGCATAAATATGATAATAGTTCTGTACAGTGTAAAAGATTTAGAACAACGGAGATTAGCTAAGGACGACGGATAGTAGTGACTGCAAGGTGAATAAAGCTCTGACAAAAAATCATGGATGTGATAAATGTTGTAGCCGAGATTAGCTTAGAACAAAGGAAAAGAGCGAGTAGAAGATCCAAATATACCTGGACAAAGCATGGATACATTAAAGTTGAAAGACGAGTCTAGTTTTCATAACGCGAAATTCATAACAAACCAAACCTGTCATTTGCAATATCACCGAGAAGTCAGTCAAGTACAACACCATACGAAGATATTAATTGGATTGTTTGTTTGTTTTGAATTTCGCGCAAAGCTACACGAGGGCTATCTGCGATAGCCGTCACTAATTTAGCAGTGTGAGACTAGAGGGAAGGCAGCTAGTTATCACCACCCACCGCCAACTCTTGGGCTACTCTTTTACCAACGAATAATGGGATTGACTGTCACATTATAATGCCCCCAAGGCTGAAATGGCGAACATGTTTGGTGGAACGGTGATTCGAACCCGCGAACCTCAAATTGCGAGTCGAGCGCCTTAACCACCTGGCCATGCCGGCCTATTAATTGGATAATACCAGTTTAGTCAAATGATTTCATCATCACACGAAGATATTAATTTAACGAATGTTTAGTCGCTGTTACAACAACATACTAATATATATTAGTCTGTCAATACGGTATTTGTTTTGTTGTTAAGCGCAAAGCTACACAATGAGCTACCGCGAGTATCGAAACGCGTTTTTTAACTTCATAAACCCTCAGACTTACCGCTGAGTCATGTTGTCATTCGGGTAATTACAGCAAGATACAAAAGTAAAAAATTGAAAACGTCAGTTTAATAAATCATAATCATCGTAATTTTATGTTTAGATAATGTTTTAAAACTTTTGATTTCGCTTACTTCATAATTCCCAGACTATTGTCAGGCATGTATATATTCCTTCAGTTAGTCCATAACATCGGGCTATGTGTTTCGCCCAATGAATAGTTTATTGCAGTATACTTATAACACCCTCGATACATTCTACACGTGAAGCGAAGTTACGATATTTTAAATTACATACGATATATCCATAGTTTCAAATTGCATAGTAACAAACTTCCCAAGTTATACGTAATTTACTGTCACATAACGTTACAAGATTATTTTAGCTAGTTCCGCCCTAAGGGAACGGTTATTTAAAGGTTATAATGTTTATAGCCTTTAAGAAAAAAATATGTATTACATAAAACATGTAGCTATGTAGATAAAACTCCACTAATGAAAAGTTGTATATAAAACTTGCCTGAAGAATGCGTACACATTTCGTTAGAGCAAGGTAAGATTGACGCCGTTCCTAAGGTAGAAAGAATCTTGAACTATATGCGAGCGGCCATGTCGAGGAGCTTCAAGCTGGGGTTGGGGAAGCCCGTAACGCCATCCTTGTTCCCAGGAGCTTGTGATAGGATATAAAAATTTATCTTCTGGATCCTTCATCTTCCTTATTTGTAGGTAATTCTTGCGACCCTTTCCTTCTTTACTGATTCCTAAATGGAGCGAGTTATGTGATAAAGAAAGGACGTTAATAAAACATTACAATGGAGTTATAATTGTATGTTCCACTATTTTCATATTTAATGCTAAGATTTATACAGTTTAGTGTTTCATGAATTACCGCATTTATTGTATGTCGTGGGAAAACCTTTGTAACAAAATCAGGGGGTGAGATGTTAAACAAAATTGTTTCCAGGTGTAACATATATCAGCTTCATAACATAGTAAACCTGAACAAAGATATTTTAAATTATCTAGTAGTGTGACATTTATCAGTTTCGTAACATATTAAACTCGAAGAAATAAAATAATACTTTATAAAATCAACTGTCATATTTTAAACCTATAAATTATGCTTTGAAAATTAATATTGAAAAATCTATCTATCCAGCTGTGTGTAACGTTTTCTGTTTTGAAATGCATCCGCTCTGTAACGGATGGTTTTCCAGTAATACAAAACACCTATTTAACCAGACCGTATACACTACGATTGAACATCGTCATAGTATAATTTCAATCGCAGCTGCCCTACTTACACAACATAAAAATATGTATACTGTGACTCTACACCAGAATATGATAAACGCTTACTTCTTGTATATCACTGCCTGTGCTAACACTATCGTTTATATTTATATCAGTACAATGTATGTTTTTTTAAATAAAATAATAACGTTACACGTGACTAGTTGTTTCTATTGGAATACAACTAGTTAGGTTATATACATAAACTGAACTTAACAATTTTCGTTCTACTTCGAGCCACTAAAGATATGCCCCTCAGTGACTCAGCGATAAGTCTGAAGGCTTATAAATTAAGGGTATCGAAACCTGGTTAAGCACAGCACAGATAGCCCATTGTATTGTTTTGTGCTTAAGAAACAAACACTAAATATGTGAAACTGGTATAAGAAGTTCCAGATCTGTGTAACTGAATACTTTCTGCTTAGAAAAAACAAACAAAACAATTGGTATTATGGTCTAAACAATACTTTGAAACTTTTAACACTGAAGTTACTAAAAAGTGTTTTGTTTATTTAGTACTATTCTTGATAAAGGATAATAAAATATTATACATTCATCTTTTTATTTTACCATAGTTAACAAAACGATATATTAGCCGTAAATATCGATCAAAGATAAGATAGGCCAACTGATGTTCATTATAAATGTAATATCTTCTGACTAGTTCACAGCACAAACTGTCATTATTCTTGATCTTAAATCTAACTTTAAGTCTTAGTATTAACTTCCACTAAAATACATTTATTATGAAATATATTACAGAGAGATAATCGCATTTTATAAGAACGATTTGTAATCAGTATAGCGTGTCATCACAGATGCGAGCGGTGGCACCACAGGCCACATCTTTAGCACCTCTATATCTAGTTCACGACGTACAATTCGAAAATGCAATGCCACCTCTTGTGACCAGAGAAACATGTCCATGCAATGCCACCTCCTGTGACCAGAGAAACATGTCCATGCAATGCCACCTCCTGTGACCAGAGAAACATGTCCATGCAATGCCACCTCTTGTGACCAGAGAAACATGCCCATGCAATGCCACCTCTTGTGACGAGAGAAACATGTCTAGCCCTTTCCCAGGAGCTATTGAATATTCATATAGAGCGAAATTATAATCAAACAAGGAAGAGACAAAGGACAAAACGTTTTAAAGAAGATAGGTTTCATTGTTCTCTTTGAATGTGGGAGAAACTCACATAGCATGGTTTTTAGGACAGCAACGAGTTTCGAAACCACAACTCAGTCCAGAGTAATGTCCCCATCTGATATTAGCAGCTGTCTTCGTGAGAAAGATGACCGAAGAAGCTAGAATCACATAACATAAAAAATTAATAACGTGACTCTACTGGGACATGTTTTATACACTAAAAATTATGGAGAGGGGGGAGGCAAGTGCGCGTATATGATGGCAATGCAAATTGGATCTGCGAAAATCAGCTGGACTTATGTGACTAAACATTGAGGCTGAGTTTGAAAATGATACTGATTTTGTAATTGTCTTAGATGACGTTTTTCTCAACAAAATGTCTTGTCTGTGGTAGCCACAAAACCTAAATATTAGCTTTATACAAAACTTGATTACAAATAAAATAAAAGTTGAGTTAGATATCCTCTCTACCTTATATAATTGGTTTGTTTGTAATTAAGCACAAAGCTACACAATAGACTATCAGGCTATCTGTGCTCTGCCCAC
>NW_013665886.1:106674-110944 GCF_000517525.1 Limulus polyphemus
ATACCGCTGTGCCACTGGGTGGGGCTATATAATTGGTTTGCTTGTAATTAAGCACAAAGCTACACAATAGACTATCAGGCTATCTGTGCTCTGCCCACCACGGGTATCGAAACCCGGATTCTAGCGTTGTAAGTCCGGAGACATACCGCTGTGCCACTGGGTGGGGCTATATAATTGGTTTCATTCTTTTGCTGTTAAGCTTTTGCCCAAACTCCTGTATATTTTAAGATAGAAAAATCAAAGACTGCTTTATCGAAACGCTGAAACCGCAGAATAACAAATCCAAAAGCTGATTACTTTAAAGTCACTAATTTTTTCTCTGCCTCTAAACATCTATTTCCTGTTTTTCTTGAAGCGTGGTTGTATAAGTACAAAATAAATTACGTGTATTGTTTTTTAATTCTTGTTTACTTTCTCCGCTGTGAATTTCGTATGATTTAAATAACGTTAACGCAAACTGTATCAGTAACGTGGTTCAAGTTGACCTAAACATATTCATTTTATTATCATATATAATAGTATTCTATCTGTTTTAAAGAACTCTAGCAAACCTAATCAGTACAGTGATGAATAAGTTAATATTTATTTAGTTAGTTACGATAATTCGTTCGATTACTTAAACATTCTAAAGTATTGATACTTTCGAAGTTTCTTGGTATATTTTTGGCGAGCCTCCCTTGTAGTAATACAGTGAGACATTCTTTTTCAATTTTTGTTATCGTGTTCTGCAAATAAAAGCATATTTATATGAACAATTTTAATAAAGTAATTGTAATTGTACTAAATTGACGTAACATACTAGTTTTTTTCATTTTCAAAATTTGAAATTTGTCTGTTTTGTTCCCATTTCAACAACAGCACCTCGAAAATCAAAAATAAGATTTTCCATTGAATATCACGACATAAATAAAGGATGAATTGCATGATGTCAATGATTTAACTTTATTTACTTGTTTCATTTATTTTCAATCCAACATTGATAGAAATAGAATGTAGAGCTTATGATATTTTTCGGTTATGTCTGAGTTCTGAACGTCTTTGAAAACCGTACAGCCGAAATCAATCCTTTCGTAAAAATTGAACTAAAACCATAGCATAGTTGTGAACATGAAGAAACCATATAGAATACAAGTAAAAAATTGTATAACATTTTCACAACATTATATCTTTCTTCGGTTACTGAATATCTTACGTATATAAACACGAAAGAAGAATTCAAAGTATTTTATTGTGTTTTCCAATAATGAAATAACTAGAAAAACAAATGCCTACCGATGGATCAACAGTAAGCCTGAGGACTTATAATGCAAACTTTATGGTTCGGTCCCTGCGATGGGCACAGCAGAGATAACCTATTGTGCAATTTTGCGCTTGAACAACAAATAAAGAGTGAAAAACAAACACAGGATACGCGTGAATAAACAACACAGGAAGAGCTCGGTCTTTTCTGCAGTGTTTCGTTAAGAGTCCTTTAACTTTGATAACGCTCGTTTCAAATTACAAATGTAAATTTAGACTAAAACCTTAAACATAGAAAATAGTGAAAAAGCAATAAATTACATTTCGTGGATATTACTTTTTCGAGAACACTAAAAATTCGTACTTAATATCACAATTTTATTTAAATCTATAATGTCTTCAAATAAAGCAATCTTTAGTTGAATAAATTACATAAAATAACTTTGAGATTAGACACTCACCTTCTTTTGGTCAATAGATACACATAAAGGCATGATATTAATAAATAAGTAAACGAACATATATATATATAGCTTTCCTATACATCGCTTTAAAAACAGTACACGACAGTCAACATTTGAATCACCTTTTGACCAAACACACTTTTGGGCTACAGAAACACCTGGAAAACAGTTGTAGCCTTAATCAGCCTATTCCACAGTACCGCCAACACACCTGTCCACATAAAATACAACAACCATGTGGGACACAGGCATGCTTGGCTGGTTGCGTAGCAACGGTCCCAACGACACTCTGCTAATGCACGAGTAGTATATATACAGCATACAGAATGGCTTTTGATCAGTTACAGTACACCGATGAATAATTGGCATAATTATGAGACATACTACACCGAAGTATGAAGAATAGTTACGAAGTAATAGGATAAAACACAATACACATCTTTATATCTACTGGGAAAAAAAATCGAAGTAAAGATTTGTTAAAAACATTATAGAAAACAATTATTGGTAAGATTCATATTTCGAGCTACCCTAAAAATGTAACAACATAATAACAATAACTGCTCTTGCTAAAGATTTAGTTTGTGTAAATGTTGGAATTGCAGTATAACCAATGCATAACTTGTACAGCGCTATAGATTTCCACATCACTGTTTGCAGAATTAGATTACACTAAACTTAATAGAAATACTGATTATTACAGAGCTAACATATATATTGTAGTACAGCAGCTTTAACCTGTTTAAATGATAGTTTTCAACATTAGTGTTTGCAGAGTTAGATTACACTACACTTAATAGAAATACTGATTATTGCAGAGCTAACCTATATATTGTAGTACAGCAGCTTTAACCTGTTTAAATGATAGTTTTCAACATTAGTGTTTGCAGAGTTAGATTACACTACACTTAATAGAAATACTGATTATTGCAGTATATTGCAGATTATAACAAAAACGAACGCATAATATAATGCTTTATCAAAAAATTAAATGTGAATTTATGAGATAAAGCTATTGTAGACCGCTTAAACTTTCAAAATAACAACATGCCCTCTAAAAACATTTTCCCAAACAGCAGACCACACAGATAAGAGAAGAAAACTAATCATACCTTCCAACCCACCAATTGTGATTTCTGTTACATACAGTGTAAGATTATAGTTTCAAACCTTATCAATATAGAGAATGGAGTTGTAAACTGAGAAAGATTCGCCAAAAGATCTAAAAAGCTAGTATTGGATCTGTGAAACTTACAATAACGATTAACGCCAACATAAAGGTTAGATTCGTATATGCGCAAGATAACACCAGTGATAATTTTGCCCTGAATATCATATTTATTATTGGTATATAATCTTACCACCGGTATTTTAATTGCACAATATAAGAACAGATTTTGTTATCTGTGTAAAAATTACTAAATAATTTTATGTTAGAGAATTTAAGAATTGGATTTTATATATATGTAAAACTATTTATTTCTTAGACAGCATAATTAGATTTTTCGTATGTATAAAATAAATAATCTGTGGTTTATATTACACAACATAAGGGATGAATTATTTTATCTATAGAACCCAATCAATGGAGATGTCTACTGAACAATATAAGGACTATGTACACTGAATGGTCACAAGTAAATAGACACCTACTTTTTCGTCATTTAACTGGTTTATGCTAACTAATTTGTGTTCACAGAACACTATATAAATGAAAATGGTCCGCACACTAATTATCTTGTGCTAAAACATGCCTAGAACTCAAGGTTCTCTCGAACTGTAAGACTTTGTTAGAAGAAGGATAGTTGGTCAAGCAGATGGTGGAATAAGTCAGTGGCAAATTTCGCAGAATTTGGGAATACCGCTTTCGACAGTCAACAGAATCATCGTGCAGTTCAGGAAACACGGCAAGGAAACAACTGAGCAGCGTTCGGGTCGTCCTGGTCCATCGGAGAGGACAAAAAGGGCTGTCAAGAGGAGCATCGAAATGGATCCCAAATTAACGACTGCAGAAGTGGCCAAAGTTAGTGGGATGAGCCCGAAATCTGTTCAACGGATTCTCTACAGATTAGGTTATCGTTGCAGAGCAGCTAGACAGAAGCCCTTATTAAGACCTGCCAACATAGTCAGACGAAAGAAGTGGGCAAGTGATATGATGACCAAGCCTCTCGACTTTTGGAAGACCGTATTGTTCTCAGACGAATCAAGATTCGCTCAATTTTCGGACAGTGGAAGGATATGGGCCTGGAGAATACCTCACCAAGAGTTTTGGCTCAATAGATTGCAGCCAACTGTGAAGCATGGTGGTTTCAGCGTGATGGTTTGGGAAGCTGTTTGGGTTGGTGGGAGATTGAGCTTAGTGGAGTGCGTTGGCAACATAAATTTTGTGAAATACGTCGAAATATTGGAGGAAGGACTCTTGCCACTTTATTCCTCGGGTTTCGTGGACAAGAACACAACGTTGTTTCAGGAAGATGGAACACCGTGTCACACTGCTAGAAACACCCAAAAGCGGCAGGAAGAAAATGGTCCCCATGGTGGCGAAAATCCCACAATCTAAAATTGAC
>NW_013665886.1:111950-120397 GCF_000517525.1 Limulus polyphemus
TACTTTATTGATATTAAAATCGGAGTAAAGTTTGTTATGTTATTTTCGATAAGAAATAATTTAATACAATGTTACTGAGAAGTTCTTTATTGTTTTGATCAATGGCTTACTACTCTTCTGTTGTAAAAAGTGAAAAGCCATGCTTGTTAACTGAAACGCACATTGTAAGATTGTTTGTTTGTTGTTTTTTTAATTTTCGCGCAAAGCTACACGAGAGCTATCTGCGCTAGCCGTCCCTAATTTAGCAGTGAAAGACTAGAGGGAAGGCAGCTAGTCAACACCACCCACCGCCAACTCTTGGGCTACTCTTTTATCAACGAATAGTGGGAATGAGCGGAACATTATAACGCCCCCACGGCTGAAAGGGCGAACATGTTTGGTGGGATGGGGATTCGAACCCGCTACCGCAGTCGAGCGCTCTAATCACCTGGCCATGCAAGGCCAACGTTGTTAGGAGTTAATTGAAAGTGTTCATCTTGCACAGATAGCTTTTCTCAACTCATGTATATTGTAACAATTTGAGGCGGGCGTGGGCGTTTGGTCAGTTTGCTGGACTGTGAATTCGAGGGTCTATTGTTTGCATCCCGTTACCACAAAACGCACTCTTTATTTTGAGGCCACGTTTGGAAAATAAATGTGACAGACAATTTCCACTTTTTGATTACAGTAGCCCAACAGCTGGCAGTAGTCGTTGTTGGCTAGCTGGCTTCCCTCAAGTTTAACAGTTTGAAGTTAAGGATGACTAGTGCGGATAATTATTGTGAAACTGTGCAGGAGTGTCGGGAACAAACGAACAAATACTGTAAACTGCTGGATTTTGAGTCGCTTTGAACGTGAAAAAAATGTCATATATATTTTAGCAAGCCTGCTGGTTTAATCTAAAAAGAATGTGTCATGTTTCTTTAAAACGTTGTCAGTTCCTTGTGATTGAAATGTACAATATTTCGACAAAGAAACTTTCCGCTTAAAATAAACAAATGTAAGTTATATTTTTAAAGAAAAACTTTCATTGTTGTGTAATTTTTTGTCTACAAAATAGTTATTGTAATGTAAGTAAGTTATACACTGTATTGCATTTTTCGATAGTGAGCGAGCTTTTATTTCAAAGTAATTTTTGTTTATTAACATATATGCAGGCAGTTTTTTGTTCGATGTTTCTTTCTTCTTCTTTTAATCTAGATAAAGTGCAGTTAAGTTAATAAAATGTCAGTGAACAATTATAGTTAATAGAATGGTAGCTCGATATGCTACTTAGGCTTCCGTTTGGAAAACAAGTTATCAGCATTTAGAATTGTATGAAATGTGCCTAATTGGAGTTTGCAATGGACAGCAATTTGATCTGTGGTCCCTCCCCCGCGATGGCCTGGCGGTAAGGTTGATAGAGTTATAACAGTAAAATGCGGAGTTCAGTTCCTGCGGTTGACATATCCTGTAACTTTGCGCTTAAAACGTGGTTGTGTGGAAATGTTCTTCATTAAGGTTACTCTCGAAATACTTCGCGCTTATATAATTCATAGAAGCTTCAAGGGCTAGTGCTATTTATTGTTCCAAAATCGTCTCAAAAAGAATAAAAACAAACTAACTTGTCTGTCAGTAATCGATATCTGTTATGCAAAAGTATTCACTGAATAAACTTTAAAACAATAATAAATTTAAAATGACAGAAGAGTCTTTTTTTTTTTTTTAGTTGTTGTTGTTAAGCACAAAGCTACACAGTAGGATATCTGTGCTATGTCCGCCACGGATATCGAAACCAGGTTTTTAACTTTATAAGTCTTCAAATTTACCGTGGAGCCACTGGGGATAGAGGAGTCGAATTTAGTAAATAATCCTTGCTTTCCAAAACGGGAAAGAGCTAGCGCTTAGAAAGACGATAATGTGAAGTTTACATTCAAACTGTTATTCTTACCCAAGCTTGATCTGTTTCATTTGGTTTAGGATTTAAATCCTAATTTGCGAACTTAAATTTCAATTGTAACGCCTACATATAACATAAATAACAATAAAACTAAATATAAATAGAAGTTAACTAACCATGTTTCTGTTCTTTTTGTATTATTGTTTTGTGTACATACTTCCGGTGACTCACTACTTACACACAAAAATCGTCATAATTTCAGGCAGAAAAACCGATAGTAACATATTTGTTCCGGGACATAACTAGTCAAGAGGTCATTGAGATCATGTTCTCGGTTGATTTTTTGGCTTCCTTCCTTCTCTTTCTCTCTCACACACGAATGTATAATTGGAAGTTAAAGCTGGAAACCCAAGTTTGACCTCGATAGAATATTGTTCAATTGTATCTGGACATTAATTAAAATACAAGTTACTATAACCTTTGAAATAGTTTTAGAAAGTTGTATAAAACTATTATAACAGTGCAAACTGTCAAATGCCGTGCAGTGAGTCGAATGATCTGTTTCACAACTATGTTAACCACAAGTTTTCTAGAGAATCAATTCATCATTATAAATTTATACAAAGAGACAATGTTCGGAGGCCATTATGACCGCGTTTATTTTGACGAGTAAACAAACTAGCACGTGGCTTTTGACAAGGTACGGTGAAGATGCTTAAATACCCTTATATATGCTTTCAAATCACTTGATTATGTTAAATTATTCGAACATTTTTGTGACCTTAAGTTAATTTTATGGAATCAGTATGATAACAGAGCATTGAAGCCAATAATTACCAGTTATGCTATATTATCACCCAGTAATTATAGGCATATTAGTCTTACATCAATTGTGGGAAATGTTTTGGAAAATCTGACAAAACTAAAAGATGCTTGCAAAGTCATTTAACAAAGTTTAGAATTTTATTGGATAGTCAACATGGTTTCACTAAGGGAAAATCTTGACTTAAACATCTTTTGACATTATTTGAAAAGGTTACTGCTTATGTAGATGAGGGTAAGGGTGTAGATTTGGTGTATCTGGATTTTCAGAAAGCATTTGACAGTATTATAGTTAATACACTGTTAAAGCTATTTCCATTCAAATTATGATAACCCACATGTATTATCTTGCATTTATTATAATTAAAACCCATCTACCATTTACTCACTCAACTCACTAAATGATCTAAATATTTTTTATAAAGCATCAGCATCCTCATCACAGCTAGCAACACCAAATACCTTAAATCAATATCATCAGCAAATTTAATTAATCTTATAGCCAACCCTTATCATTCATATAGTTATCAAGCTTTCTTTTAAACACACTTACATTTACTGTCTCCACAACAGATAAAGGCAACCCATTCCAGAGGCCAACCACCCTGTTAGAAAAATAAAACTGTCTTAGCTGAAGATGGCTCCTACCTTGCAAACATTTATATTTGTGTCTCCTAGTCCTATTATTCTCGCCATTAAGTATAAAACAATGAAGCATCGACACTATCAATTCTTTTTGCAATCTTAAGCACCTCAATCAGATCCTCTCTAATTCTTATTTTTTCAAGAGAAAATAATTTCTGAGATCTTAGTCTGTCCTCATATGACAACCCCTCCATCCCATGCGCCATTATAGTAACCCTATTTTGAATCCTTTCCAACAATTCAATGTCTTTCCTAAGGTAAGGAGCCCAAGACTGAACACAATATTTCAAAAGTGGCCTAACCTATACAATGAAATTATAACCTCTTTAGGCTTATATTCAGTATTTCTGTAGATACAACCTAAAATTCTATTTGCCCTACCACAAGCAACAGCACACTGCTTGGATGGCTTAAGAGACTGATCAACTCTTACACCAATATCCCTTTCTTTCATTACATTGTTAAGGTTATTCCCATCCACATTATACTTATAATCAGGGCCAGATTAAGGCGGAGGGTAGTGGAGTTGCAGCTCAAGGCGGCCCAGCCCACCACGTTCGAAGAAAACCCGACATGCATTAGAAAATATGCGTATTCCCGTATCAACAATGGGTTCAGAGTTTAAAAAAATCTGAAACACATGCGACCCTAATCATTTGTGATAGGCCTAGATTTATTACAGAAAAAACGTTATTGAACGTCTTTGAACATGTATCTGTCAGTAGTACATACAGGAGTGTGGTTCAGGGGGCTCGAACCCCACCCTTTTCGATGCAAAGAGCCCTCAATATGCAACGTCTTTTTCATTGTTTTGAATTTTCTAAAATATGAGAAAATAATGATTATTAAAATTTAAAAACAACTCGTTATATTAATTTCACAAGTCATTTTCCCTTTGCGAGGAAATCCTACAACTTAAGGAGATTTAAATTGACACTATAGAGATACTGCGAGCTATAATCCCCATTTCCCAAAGGTGTTGGGAAAATCATTCGCCTTGGTCAAATGCTCTGCCCTTTTTTCGTATTATTACATTTATAAATTGGCGGGAAACCGGAACCTGTTACAATGTTGAATGCACTTATGAACAGACTCAGATATGTTAACTGTCAAGTTGAATGGACAGATTCCTCAAAACTGTCTATTTTGAAAAATGCCTGTCCATGATTTTTTCGTTTGTCCATTAGTGTCATAAGTATAAGAACAAGTCATTTACTGCTAGCAGGCAAACCTATCATTTTACAAAATGAAATTTAGTATACTGTTACGACAGCGGAAGATCGGGGAACATCAAGAATAATCCAGTATTTGCTAGGCGCCCTCTATTCTTGTATATAAGTGCGCCAGAAAATTAATCGGAATTAAAATTGAATAGCGGACAGAGAGATTGAAGATATAGACAGACAATTGAGTCTAGCGCGGTAGTAAGTAAAGTGCGTGAATAGTTCGTTGAGAATTATAGCGTGTGTTTAAGTGACTGTGGAAATTAATGTATTGCAAAGTTGTATTCAGAAAGAATAAACTAGTTTTATTTAAGAATGGACTTTTATCTCGGGAAGAATTTCTACCGGAAATTATCAAACGAGCAGAGACGTAACAATACTAATGCATTACACACATGGATATGGCCTTGGAAGGAGTCAGATGTTGTACTCGGGCTTGGGGTACAAGCTACGACCTTCTTGTAGTAATAAACAGTGTTTTACTATACTACAATATTAACAGCAGTAATGGAAGATGGATGAAGTCCTAAAGTACCTGATTGTTCCCGGTACACACAAAAATAGACCTAAATATTGTTACGACAGCGGAAGTCACGTGACGCTGGTAATACTTCATGAGATTCTCGAGGATCTTGACTTTTCCTGGCAATTCTAGTTTTTGCCAGACGCCCTCTATTTTAGTATATAAGCCCGGCAAATAATTGCATAGGGGGAGAGAATGGCAGATAGACAGATAACTGACTCAAGCGAGCGATAGTGATCGTAAGTAAAGAGCGTGAATCGTTGTGTATTATAGCGTGTGTTGAAGTTAAAGTGACTGTGGAAATTCTGTGTATTGCAAAGTTGATCTGAGAAAGATTAAACTAGTTTTATTCAAGAAAGGACTTGTATCGCTGAAGTTCCTCGGGAAGAATTTATACCGGAAATTAACAAACGAACAGAGACGTAACAAACTAATGTCAGAAGTGGGATGGGAAAGAAAGGAAAAAAAAGAAGAAGATGGAAACGAGAGGTGGCAAATCAAACTACAGCTTAGCAGATTTGATGGCAGCAATACAAGAACAGCAAAAGAAACAAGAAGAACGAGAAAAGAAACAGAAAGAATGAGAAAAGAAACAGAAAGAATGAGAAAAGAAACAAGAAGAGAGATTACATACATTGTTGGAGGAAAAAGAAAAGAAACAAGAAGAGAGACAACAGCAGTGGCAAGAAAACCTTCAACAGTGGCAGCTCGAACAACAAAATAAACAAGAGAGATTATAGCAGTTGTTGGGGGAAAAGAAAAGAAACAAGAAGAGAGATTACAGCAGTTGTCGGAGGAAAAAACCAAGAAGAACGACAAAATAAAGAAGAAGAGAGATTACAGCACTTGTTGGAGGAAAAAAACAAGAAGAACGAGAAAATAAAGAAGAAGAGAGAGTATAGCAGTGGTTGGAGGAGAAAGAAAAGAAACAAGAAGAGAGACTACAGCAGTGGTTGGAGGACAAAGAAAAGAAACAAGAAGAGAGACTACAGCAGTGGTTGGAGGATAAAGAAAAGAAACAATAAGAACCAGAAAAGAAACAAGAAGAGAGATTACAGCAGTTGTTGGAGGGAAAAAAAGAAACAAGAAGAACGAGAAAATAAAGAAGAGGAGAGACTACAGCAGTAGTTGGGGGAGAAATAAAATGAACAAAAAGAAAGACTACAGCAGAGGAAACTGGAACAAGAAAGGAAACAAGAAGTACAAATGGAAAAGATTAGTGAATTTCAAAGTGAATTAAATACATTAAAGGACGATTTATTGTGTTTTACACAGGAGGATATATTAGCCATGGACCTAATCAGCCCTAGAAAAAAGCAAGCCCCTTCCAGACCCCTTTAGCTAAACCCTAATGCAGACATCTTCAGTCCTGCCAGAAGTCACATTTGAAACAGGAGTGTCAACAATAGGAGTGATCTAGTGCGAAGGAAGCCACAGGAATTCGATGGGAAGGCACTGTGGGAAGTATATAGAGCACAATATGAGCTCCTGGCAGAAATGAATGGATGGACAGAGGAGCAGAAAGCAGTGTACTTGGCAACGAGCCTGAAGGTACAACCACTGGAAATACTTAGACAGTTGTCAGCAGACGACAGGCACAACTATAGAGCACTGGTAGCGGCTTTAGAACTCAGGTACGGAAACCAAAATCAGTCCAAAGTCTACAGGGCTAGTTTTAGGACGAGAGTCCGTACTAAAGGGGAGAGCCTGCAAGAGCTGGCACAGGACTTGAAAAGTATGGCACACAATGGCTACCCAACTGCACCACCCGATCTCCTCAAGTTGTTGCTGAGAGATCAGTTTGTAGATGCCTTGGATAGTCCACAAGTAAAGATACAAGTGAAGCAAGCACACCCCGCTACTATGCAGGATGCAATGGCCAGAGCTCTTGAATTCGAATCCTACATTAAGTCCAGCACAGAAGTACCAAGGTTGGTACAGTCATCAGGATTCAAGGACAGAAAAGGGCAGCTTTCAGAGAGGTTTGAGGGACCTTTCTGGCACTGTAACAAACCTGGGCACAAGAAAGCTCATTGCTGGAAACTTCAACACAGGGAAGATGTCACGGCAGAAAAGGGTGCTACCCAGAAAGGTTGCTGGAACTGTGGAGAGCAAGGACATATGAGGAGACAGTATAAGAAGAATACTACCAATAAGTCAGCCTCGGGGAACCAGTAGTGGTTGGTGTTGAGGGACGACCACCAACCTCATTGTGAAAGTCCCAACAGCTAGGTGTAAAATGCCAAGCACGCATAGTGTCTACGTGACGGGAAAGCTGGATGGCCAAAAGTGCAACTTTGTCATAGATTCTGCATCTCAGCAAACCCTTGTGAATACCAAGGTGCTAGATCACAAAGGAGTACCAGAAGCCCTGTGGTGTGAAAGGACACTATGCAAGGTTGTGGGGACCAGTGTGGGTAACTATTGAGCTCATGGGCTTAAAGGACAGACACAAAGTATACTTGGCTGACATTCAAGACCAATGCATATTAGGGTTGGACTACTTACTACCAAGGAAGTGTGCAGTTAACTTCGATAAAATGACGGTTGGGAACAACAAAGGCCAAATTCTGGTAAGTATTAAAAGAGAGGTTAAACTAACTAGGTGCCACCAAGCTGAAGTCAAAGTGACTGAAGGAGTTGATGATGGTGAAACGGAACCAGGTATAGATATTAAAGCAGAGCAGGAGAAAGACCAAGATTTGAAGCCAATAATTGATTTTCTAAAAGCAAGTGTTTTGCGCCCTGCTTGGGAGAAGGTGTCTAGCTTAAGCCCTGTAACAAAGAACTATTGGGCACAATGGGACCAGTTGAAGCTTGAAGATAGTATTCTTGTCCAGATGTGGGAAAGTGACGACCTGACAAACAGTTATACCGAGAAAGTTACAGGAAGTTGTGCTGCGTCAATTCCCATCAAGTGCGTTCAAATTTGAAAACATCTGCTGATTCCATGAAGCTATGTTATGATAAGAGATCTACTGAAGTCAGCTTTGTACCAGGAGAGAAGATGTGGTTGTATAATGCCAGGAACACCAAAGGGAAGTCTCCTAAGTTGTCTTTTCCATTGGAAGACCCATATGACATAGTGGATCGTCTCTCAGACTTAACTTTTTGAATAATATGTGGTCGGCGAGTTAAGCCAAAAGTGGTGCATGCCAACAGGTTTTGGCGTTATCATGGTCCATGACATTTCAGTTGGAATGAAGTGAAGAACGGAACAAATGACGCTGCTGAAGGCGTGTCACCTGAAAAAGCCACTGTTGAAAAAGAAACCCTACCCGGTTTTGAGAAGGGAAACAGTGAAGCTCTTATTCAAGTTACTACCACTGATGTGACTGTTGCCGATAATAGGACAGTTCCTGATGGAGCAGATGAA
>NW_013665886.1:121295-123209 GCF_000517525.1 Limulus polyphemus
CTGTTGGTTTAATGTAAGTGGCTATTGTTCGAGACGCAGAATACTAAGGAAGGGGCAGTGTTACGACAGCGGAAGTCACGTGACGCTAGTAACACGTCATGAGATTCTCAATGGATCTTGACTTTTCCTGGCAACTCTAGTTTTTGCCAGACGCCCGGTGCAAAACAGTTACTCTTAGAAAACCAATTATTGTCTTCAAATCTTGGTCTTTCTCCTGCTATGCTTTGATATCTATACCTGGTTCCACTTCACCATCATCAGCTCGTTCAGTCACTTTGACTCCAGCTTGATGGCACCTGGTTAATCCAACCTCTTACCGGAATTTGGCCTTTGTTGTTCCCAAATGTCATTTTTGAAAAATTAATCACACACTTCTTTGGTAGTAAGTAGTCCAACCCTAGTATGCATTGGTCTTCAATGTCAGTCAAGTATATTTTGTGTCTGTCTTTCATGCCCTTGAGCTCAATAGCTACCCACACTGGTCCCCTCAACCTTACATAATGTCTTGTCACACCACAGAGCTTCTGTATGGCTTCTAGTACTCCTTTGTGATCTAGCACCTTGATGCTCACAAGGGTTTGCTGAGATGCAGAATCTATGACAAAGTTGCACTTTTGGCCATCCAGCTTTCCTGTCATTTATACATTATGTTTGCTTGTCATTTTACACTTAGCTGTTGGGACATTCACGATGGGGGTTGGTGGACGTCCCTTAGCACCCACCACTACTGGTTTCCCGAAGCTGACTTATTGGTGGTATTTTTCTTACACTGGCTCCTCAGATGTCCTTGCTCCCCACAGTTCCAACAGCCTTTCTTGGTAGCAGCCTTTGCTGCTGTATCGTCTCCCCTGTGTTGAAGTTGCCAGCATTGAGCACTCTTGTGCCCAGGTTTGTTACAGTGCCAGCAAAGTCCCTCAAACCTCTCTGAAAGCTGACCTTTTCTGGCCTTGAATCCTGATGACTGAACCAACCTTGGTACTTCTGTGCTGGACTTAATGCAGGATTCGAATTCAAGAGCTCTGGCCATTGCATCTTGCATAGTAGCGGGGTGTGCTTGCTACACTTGTATCTTTAGTTGTAGACTGTCCAAGGCATCTACAAACTGATCCCTCAGCAACAGCTTGAGGACATCGGGTGGTGCAGTTGGGTAGACCTTGTGTGCCATACTTTCCAAGTCCTGTGCCTGCTCTTGCAGGCTTTCACCTTTAGCACGGACCCTTGTCCTAAACTTATCGTTGTAGACTTTGGACTGATTTTGGGCTCCGTACCTGATTTCTAGAGCAGCTACCAGTTCTCTTTAGTTGTGCCTGTCGTCTGCTGACAACTGTCCAAGTATTTCCAGTGGTTGTCCCTTCAGGCTCGTTGCCATATACACTGCTCCTTTGCCCAGCCATTCATTTCTGCCAGGAGCTCAAATTGTACGTTATATGCTTCCCACGGTGCCTTTCCATCGAATTCCTGTGGCTTCCTTCGTACTAGATCACCCTTATTGTTGACACTCATGTCTGGAATCTGACATCTGGCAGGACTGAAGATGTCCGCATTAGGGTTTAGCTACGGGGTGTGGAAGGGGCTTCCTGTTGTCTGAGGCTGATTAGGTCCATGGCTAATATATCCTCCCTGTGTAAAAACAGTAAATCGTCCTTTAATGTATCTAATTCATTTTGAAGTTTACTAATGTTTTCCATTTGTACTTCTTGCTACTGTTGTTGACTTTCCTATCGTTGCTGCTGATTTTCCTGCAACTGTTGAAGGCTTTCTTCCTGTTTCCTTTCTTGTTCCAGTTGCCACTGTTGTAGCCTCTCTTCTTGTTTATTTTCTCGTTCTTCTTGTTTCTTTTCTTTATCCTCCAACAACTGCTGTAATATCTTTTCTTGTTTATTTTGCTGTTCGAGCTGCCACTGTTGCAAGTTT
>NW_013665886.1:123443-126272 GCF_000517525.1 Limulus polyphemus
CTTGTTTATTTTCTCGTTCTTCTTGTTTCTTTTCTTTATCCTCCAACAACTGCTGTAATATCTTTTCTTGTTTATTTTGCTGTTCGAGCTGCCACTGTTGCAAGTTTTCTTGCTACTGATGTTGTCTCTTTTCTTGTTTATTTTCTCGTTCTTCTTGTTTCTTTTTCTGTTCTTGTATTGCTCCCATCAAATCTGCTAAGTTAAAGTTTGATTTCCTACTTCTCGTTTCCATCTTTTTTTTCTCTCTTCTCTATCCCACTTCTGACACCAATTTGTTAGGTATCTGCTTGTTTGATAATTTCCGGTAAAAATTATTTCCGAGTGACTTCAGTGATACAAGTTCCTTCTTCATTAAAACTAGTTTATTCTTTCTCGTTACAACTTTGTAATACATTTAATTTCCAATTAGTACGTTATACTTAATTACTTTTATAAACACATGCTATAATTCACAGCGATCCACACACTTTACTTACGGTGCCTACTGCTTGCTTGACTCAATTATTTTTCTCTTCAATCTATCTCCGGCTTATATACTAAAAAAGAGGGCGTCTAGCAAACTCTGGGACATTCATGAGGTTCCCCTATAAGTCACGATCCTTCTAGAAACTCCAGCGCGCATGCTCCCATCGTCACGAGACTTCCGCTGTCGTAACAGTATATTATGAAAGCCTACATTTTCGACGTTGACTATTGATCGAACCAACGAATTTCCCCTGAAGCATTCTTGGATCCGTTTTAGATGGTTAAATCATAAATATGCTTTGTTTGTTTGTTTGAAGTTAAGCACAAAGCTACACAAGGGGCTATCTGTGCTCTGCCCACCACGGGTGTCGAAACCAGGTTTCTAGCAATGTAAGTCCGTAGACATACTGCTGTGCCACTGGGTGGCCACAAATATGCATTTTAAAATCACAAAATATATATTGTTCTTACATCTGTTCCCATTTTACAGACAAAACCCCGCCCATCAAAAAAATCTATATCTTTGTCTGATTGTGATGAAAACTTGAAATTGATTTCTAATTTGTCTTCTGTAAAAACTTATCAGGTTAGTTGTCGTTAGTAATTATTGCCATTTCCTGAAACAATATTAATTTGATGATAGCTTGGTAGATTTAAAGCCTAAATAGCCACTTTATTTGCTTGTATTATGAACTAGTTTGAGTAGTCCAACTGGAAGTCTTCAGCTCCAGGTCTTGTAGACCCTTAACCAGGCCCTACTTATAATTCAAATTATGATAACCCACATGCATTTTCTTGCATTTATTATAATTAAAACTCATCTGCTATCTATTTGCCTAACTCACTAAATGATCTAAGTCCTTTTCTAAAGTAGCAGCAGCATCTTTAGAGCTAGCAACACCCAAGACCTTAATATCATCAGCAAATCTACGCCCTTACCTTCATCTACAGAAGCATAAACCATTTCCTATGTTTGTATTTTATCCTGTTTTAAATCCTAGGTATTGTAAATATATTCTGAAACATAAACATCACAATATAACAACAAGGGGCAGCTCGAAGTCATATGGAATAGGTTTGTTCATATACAACCAGATGTAAAGTATAGAGCTGGTTGTTATCTTGTTTTAAGTCCTAGGTATTGTAAATATTGTTGCGTCAGCGAGGTCACGTGACTAGTATCACGCCACCTGTTTCTAGAAATATCCTGTTCCTTCATGAATGCCCTAGCATTTACTAGATATGTGTTAGTGTTGTATATATATAAGACGGTCACAACGTGACGGGGGAACAGAGGTAATGAGTAATTGAACTGCAGTCAGAGAGAATATTGTTAAGCACGTGAGAATTATAGCGTTTGTTACAGAGCGACTGTTGAAATTAAGTGTATCGTAAAGTTGTATTCGGAAAGAATAAACCAGTTTTATTTAAGGAAAGACTTGTATCGCTAAAATTTCGTCGGAACGAATTTACGGAAAATTAACTAACGACTGGAGGCGTAACAATACTATATAATAATTCAATATATGCTATGCACAAAGCTAATTGAAATAAGTACTTCATCGTCAAAGTCGTGTTTGATAATTTTGAAATTACTCCGAAGTTTCTATTCAAATTACAGATTATTTGACAGTTTTGCTGCAAAATAAAAAAATGGTTTGCTGCTAATACAAAATTATATTTGAAAGTCTGGTTAAGAGAAATAATATTTGACCAGTCTAAAACATTACACAGCGATTCATACTATAAATAACAATAAAAATTACCCAACTCTACATTTAAAATGAAATATAAAACGTAAACAGATTTATGAATGAATATAAATATATATCATAAACCTAAAATATGTTTGCAAGTATAAGCATCCACAAAATTTCAAGGGAAAGAGATGAGGCAAACAATACAGGAAGTTATGGTGACTCATTAGTGCTTTCCAGCATAAAGAAGATCAAAATATTCTAGACGCTGCTTAACGAAACCTAAAGAAGTGTTCGTTCGAGACCACTTCTAAATGTAGCATTCTTAACCCTTTCACTGCTCAAGTGGAGTGGGACCCCAATAAAAAATTTAAGTGTTAACTTATGAAATTATAGTAATGAATGAATGCCAAAAAGTCGTATAATGACCTCTGTATAGGCCTGATGTTGTCCCGAGTGAGGATAGGGGAGTCAGTCTGTTCCTGGACGACCTCACTCACCGCGAGAGAACGACCAGGACTTGTTTTTTTTAACAAATATCATAATCGTACTCCTCTCTCACCTCACGCACTGGTACAACTTTGGTGATGAATAACATGACTATTATGGCACTTGTGTATAAAGTTAAAATCATAAATAATATTCAACGTTAAACTGGTACACAGTT
>NW_013665886.1:127256-136139 GCF_000517525.1 Limulus polyphemus
AACGAATAGTGGGATTGACCGTCACATTATAACGCCCCCACGGCTGAAAGGGCGAGCATGTTTGGTGGGATGGGAACCCGCGACCCGCAGATTGCGAGTCGAGCGTCCTAACCACCTGGCCATGCCGGGCAGAATGAATGAAGAGAATCTAATTTGTTTACTCGTCAGAATGCTCAGCTTCGTTCTCATGACGACCTTGACACACAAAATAAGGAAAACCGTGTTCCTGTGAATTATAGTTTTTGTCCTATTAACTTTCGTAAAAGTCATATTATTGTATTTCACAAATACAAAAACAAGGCAGTCCTAAGTTTTGAGTTAACTGGTTGTAATCTCTGCATAAAGAACACTTGTGATAAGGGAATATTATGGAAGTTAAAATTTGTGCTCTTTGGGTAGCGTTAGTTAAAAAAAGCGACCATTCTATCGTTTTCGTAATTTCTTATTATATATAAATATATATATATTCCCCCCCCCCCCAGTGGCACAGCGGCATGTCTACAGACGATACTCGTGGTGAGAAGAGCATAAAAAGCCCATTGTGTAATTTTGCGCTTAACTACAAACAAAGAGAATATATTTTTGGTGTTATTTTCTAATTAGATATTCGTATTAATTATTTTTCATAATTGCATAGTGAAATAGCAATTACTGAATACGCCAATATTAGATAAATGTTTTACATGTAATATTGTTGAATATTATAGAAATGAATTAAACATAAATATTGTAAATTACATAGTGGGCCCTGATGTAAATTTCAATACTGGTGACGTCATGCATTGTGTAATGATATTTATGCCATTTTGTCGCCAGAAGTTGTAGAAAGATATTTAAGTTATCGGAAGCATTGCTAGTTTGTGTTTTAGAGATAAATATAGAGACTATATAAATAGAAGGTGAGCGCTAAAATTAATTATAGAACATCTTAATTACATACTAATATTTACATATTATTATTAGTTTGATTTTTGAAAATTAAATAGAATATAAAACCATTGTCAATTGATACCAATAATACCATTACATTTACTTTAGTCACATTATTACAATTTACATTTAATTTTTAAATGATTAAGTACTTAGGTTAATAAGAAATATCACAGCCTGGTAAAGTGGTATTACTTGAATACTTCATAAATTCACAGTACCATTATTAGTATTAGTTAACATATGTTATGCTATTGCCCAGTATTGGTCCGTTCAAAATGAACTAGCAATAAAAAGTAACATTAAGTGATTAACAATGTCAGTAACTGGATACACTCTTATTACTAGAAAAGTGTATTCAACTTTCAAATAGAAATGTTATTCACTTTGTTGGATGTTGTCGCAGTTACAATTTAGTGTTACTGGTTGTTTTTGAATTGGGCCCTCACTAACATTATGTCATCACCACTAACACACTTCTTTGAATAACCTATGTCAATGAGGTACGGTTTGTCTCCTAGTGGTAACTGTATGTGGGTCATTTTCAACTGCCCATTAGTAATACCAAGGCTGGTAAGTAGCATGTTGATGTTATTTCATAACTTTATGCAAATACACCAAGAAATCTGTAAGAAAATAGATCGGAGTAATTTGCAGTTTGGTAATGGCTGGTGCTATGGCAGGAAATGTATTTCCTGTATGCTGTGGCTCCCATAATCTGTGAATCTCAACAAAGCCAGGAAAGCCCACAAAACATGATGTATTTCATGGTATGTTGTGTATAAAATTATGAAGTTATGTTGATATGCTGCTCATCAACCTTAGTAGTATTCACAAGTAGTTGTAATCAACCTGTAGATGGCTGTGCTCTGTTCAGTCTTTCAAGGCTGTCCATAGGCATTCACCCTTTATTTTTTAGGAAGTCACCTGTTCCTCTCTTAAATTCCTGTAAAGTGCTAACCTTCATAACAACCAATGGTAACTCGTTCTTTAAGTCGGTTATCCTGTAAGAAAAACAAAGTCTTAGCTGGAGCCTTTTTTTTAAATGTTAAACTTGTGTTCCATATAGATGTTATCTTCAGAATATATCACAAAAAAAATCAGAAATTAACTTTTACCCTTCTTTTCTCAAGAGAAAATAATAGATCTTAGCTTATCTTTATAAAATAATCCCCCCCCCCCCACATTGAGGAACATCATAATATGCTTTTTCTGAACCCTCTTCAATAATTCAGTATCCCTTCTTAGATAAGGAGAATAAAACTTTATACACATATACTTGGAAAAATTCTTGCTGAGTATTTAGTAAAGATTATGATTGGATTGTTTGTTAGTTGTAAAATTGGCCAACTTTTAATCATTTTAGTTTTATAACTATTATTTTGATGCAAATAAAGTAACTTACCGAGACTATGTATTGTTTTGTCTTGGATTGTTAAAATGTGGAGCTTAGTTGTTATTAGTCAGTATGGTATAATGTTTGTAGGAAATGAAAATCTGTAAAAAAATCATAAATAATATTCAACGTTAAACTGGTACACAATAAAAAAAAAACATTTTATTTAGGCCTGTCTATGGCCTTCAAAAAGTTGTTGACGGCTCTACATGTTTCGACGTTGCTTTTTTTTTTAACTAAGTGTAAACAGGAAAAGTTAACAGGAAATTTGTGAGTTTTATATTTCTGTGCTTTGCCTTTCAAAGCCAATTTGTTATTATTTTTATGTAACTTTAAAAAAAAATTAATTTAAAAATGGAATTTAAGATACAAAGTCTTTCTCAGTTTTTGTATCTCATTAGGTATTTCTAGCCTAATGGCTGTATTATTTGAATAGAAAAACTTTTCATATTTTAATCACATTTTAGAAATATTTATAAGAAAACTTAAACACTGATTTCATAACATGGTATTGAAAGACGAGAAGGAGCCTGTTAGTTTATCAAGGTCGTCCTGTACACTTAAAAACAACACACAAATAAGGTGAGATATACAGTGAAAAAGGTTTATAATAAGTGTTTGTTATGGTTAAAAAAAAATTATTTTCCCTATGAACACAAATATGGATCATTGTTTATACTCATAAGTCTTTTGTGGAAGATATGGTGCAATTGTAAAAATATTTTGTTACTCTCTTCTAATTCATGAAAATCCCTAAGTGACAAGATATAGAATGTAAGTGTTTAAAAATATAATAGGCCTACTTGTAATATCTAAAGATAAGTATAATTAATTATTATCATGTTTCACCAGCTTATAAAAATAGTTCACACCTTAAAAGTTGTTGTAACAAGTGGCTTATATAAATAGTGTTCCAACCACTATTGTGTTCTAGCTGGCTTGAAGAGCTATGGATTGAGTGGAACACATTGTTACTAGTGAATATGATAAATATAATATGGTCAAAATAGTATTAATGTACACTCTTTAATTTGTAAAAATCCCTAAGGGAATATGGTGTTTAAAAATATCATAGGTCTAATTTGAAAGACTTGTGATAAGTATAACT
Source organism: Limulus polyphemus (assembly GCF_000517525.1). Taxonomy (NCBI): domain Eukaryota; kingdom Metazoa; phylum Arthropoda; class Merostomata; order Xiphosura; family Limulidae; genus Limulus; species Limulus polyphemus. Next base: position 130,691 of record NW_013665886.1, read on the forward strand.
AATTACTTTCTTGCTTTGTTCTTCATTTCCAGTATCAATGTAGGTAATTGATCTAGGTGTAAAGACACTGGCATGAAATTTATTCCAACACTATAGCAGTAATCACTAACACATTATTATTAGTACTATGTATAGTACCAATCTACCAAATACTTGTAAGATATAATTTATTATTCAATTATAGGGTACACTTTTTTCAAAGCCTCATCATAGGTTGAAATTAACATTCAGTTTGGAACCAGATAAATAAACTAAAGTTATCATTGTACTATAATTCTGCTTTTCAGTATGCATTATAAGAATGTGTAGTAAGAATTTTACCTAAGAAAACCTGTGCAGGCTCATTATGCACTTGACAACAATCAAGCTGCCTCCTAACTAAACTAAAGTAAAAAAAATGTACACAGATTACAGTGTTAATTTATCTCTTTATTTAACTTAGGTCTAATATTAGTTAAAGTTTATTAAATTACTGCCCATATACAAGTGGACTTGCACATTCTGGTGTGTACAATTACTATTCATTTGTACTATTCTAGAAATCTTGGATTTAAAGAAGTACTGTTGCAATATACATACTAATTGGACCACAAATGTTTTGAGGGTCTCTGCTAGTTATTATTAATGGACTAGCTTGTTATCAGAATTTGTAAACCATTTTAGGCTTAGGTTATTTTGATGTCTGTCATGGCCACTAAATGTTAACTAATTGTACCTATGAGCCTTTCTATTAGAGGATATGGCACTACCACACTTGTGTGCTTTAAAATTTCTCCTTAACATAATATACTGACAACAACGGACTGTTTTGTTTCTATAAGAATGTCCTAGCATACTCACTTTATAGAAAAGGTAAAATAAATAAATCCATACTTTACTTTAGCAGGATTTATGTCCTTAAAAAGTATTATATTGTATTATAGAAAGACTAAATGTTTGGAATTTACTATTTTGACCATTTCTGTAACTCTACTTAAAACAAGTATGACATGTTCTTTTACTGACTTAGAACTGGTTGATTAGTGGTATTTACTAACTTATTAACCCTACTGTCACAGGTCAAACACCATGTCATTGTGTTTGTTGACCTGCATTCAAAATTTTTTGAACTACTATTTTATGAATTTATGTCAACAAATTTAGTATCAAATTGTAGATTATATTTCAGATTTTAATATTATACATTAGTTAATTTCTTAACAATTTAAAAGTAGATATTAAAAGAACACAGCTAAATATAGATTTTTGTGTGTCACGTGGTGTGTTGAATGCAGCACTGGTTCAAATTATGTTTGTGATGTCCAAATAGAAAGTCTATAGTTTCGTATAAATTAGGAACTCAAACTGTGTTTAACAAGCTAGAATATAAAATAAGAACCTCCTATCTTTTCTATTTGCTGAGATATTGCTCATGTACTGAAACACACACAGTGGCCCTACCCACCTCTTTCCATTTTTGGAAACATTTCCTTATGTACATTTACTTCTGTCTGTGACATGTGAATAACCAATTAAAAACTCAGAATGTCCCCCTAGTGGCTTTCTTGGCCATTTTGAAGTATTATAACATCAACTCTTTCTTTCAATACAAAATTTCAAGCTGGTAAGTTGAGTCTTTAGTCAGCTCAAGATTTCATATTTGTTTAGACCCAAATTCAGCTTGTATATAATGTTATGAGATTTAAGCTATTTAGATGAAACATTTGTGTTTTCATGTTATAATTTGTAGCCATTCTAGAAAGTAAAAAATCATAATTTATATTTATTTCCTAATTTTTTTATGTGGTTACGAAGTCAGTCAAATTGACAGACCCTGTATAGTTAGGGTAGAGAAATTAACTGACAAATTATAAAGTTTTACTGGAAACAAATGTTTGAAATGTATTTAGGAGGTTTTAGAGATTACTCAAATAATATTTGAGATTTTTGCGATGAAGAATAGTTTTTTAATCATAACATGAAAATCACTTCGCACTTGGATTAGTAATGAAACAAACTCTGTGTTTTCACAAACAAATCTACTAAAAATATTTCATTAAAAATTTTGATTTTTTGTGTACAAAAGACTTGTAATCTTTACTAAAAGTATACCAAATTTTGTGAAGATGCACGTACTGTATTAAAAGCTATTGTATAAAAACGTAACGTGTGCAAATGCATGTACAAACTCGTGCATTTAATAACGAGCCCATTGCGAAAGGGTTAACTATGTAAACATGGTTGGTCAAAATGACTGACCTTGCAACCACTGTAATCAACAGGTAACAGTGTACATATTATAACTTAATGTACTAAGTGTATTTTCATGAAATTTGGCAAGTGTTCTGTACCAAAAAATCCATTCAAAAATGCTACTTACCTCCCACATCACAAAGAACTATTACCTTGCATGTAACTGCCATAGACTCTTCTATACCGCCACCTCTACACGGGTCTACATGTATTAAGCTAGTGTATGACAATGCTGTAGCTCTCTGCCAATAGAAGGGTGTTATGACCTCCATGTGTGATAAACCCCAAGAGCACTAGCATTCTTTCCTTGGCTCTGCCTGTGTTTAGTCATGTTTTCCTGTGCTTTTTGAGTTTCGAGTCATCTTAACAGACTGCTTTTCTTTTGATTTTGTCTTTGTTACAGTTCCATCCCCCTGTTTGCAACTTTTTTTTCTCTAGCTGCTTTAGGCTACTTTCAATGTGTACCAAATAATATATCTATATATTATATATATATATATTTAAGGAACAACAACAACAAAAAAAGTCCCAAGGCAAAGACTTTCCTTTTCAGGCATTTTCCCCAACTGATTCAATGGCAGCTGGAGGCACTTTAGTTGTTTGTGGACCTGACATTCAGCTCTTAATCTTTTTAGCTCAGTAGTGCACACATCTGCATGTGACATGCCTCAGATTTCACACACTGATATACCAACAAGTTAACTAGTGAGGTTTCCACTTTCATATATCTAGTGGTTGGTTTTCTTCTGCTTATTTCTTCTCCAGTTCAGGTCCCTAGTCATTTTGCTTCTTTGCCTTCTGTGGAGTCTGCCTCACCTGGAAGATTTTGGCCAACTCTTCCACTTCCGGCCTTTGTTTCTAGCTCTTTTCCTGTTAAGGGCCAGGTACTTCCTCCTTTTCTGTGTAATATGGTTGTGAATCTATATATATGGGGTATTCTATCTTTTTATTTTTTTTATCTGTATATATATATCACAATGTTCTGTTTGGTTATTTTACTTCATGTGTCTCCATTTGTCCCACGTCTTTCTTGTCCTACTTGTCTTTACTATTGCTTCTTGATCTAACAGAGTTTGACATTAACAATAGCCCACAGGCCTAGAACCAGTAGAAATTGCAGTTTGGCCTGTAGCAATGTAGCACCCCAGGCCCTACTGGATCAGTTACCTTTTGAATTAGCAGTATATTGTATAGTGTAATTAAACACATACAACTGAGATTTCATTAATCTGGTATAATGAACCAAAGTCCTATAATACGCAAACCACTGGGTATACCATGATGGATCAGTATGTGATGGTACTTGTGCTGGTCCATTATTCCATCTATTTTGCAAATATCTCTTGTCGCTTCAGCAAAAAAACACCCCCAATCCATCACACTGCCTCCCTCATGCTTCATGGTAGGTGCTATGCATTGAGATTTCTTTCACCTTTCTTCTTCTGGATTTACAACCTATGCTATGAACCATATTTCAAAATTGGACTCGTCCATCCATAATACCCTTTTCCAATCATCAACAGTCCAGTTTTTGTACTTTTTAGCAGTCTCTTTACAATATTTGGAAATCAAAGTAAAGGTTTTTTTAACTGCTACACAACCAAATATTCCATTCTCATTGAGTCTTCTTGTTACTGTAGATCTGGACACTTTTCTGTCATTTGGTACATGGTTGTTTATCTTATCCTAAGTTAACATTCCATGCTTGTAACATGCTAAATCCTTACTGAAGGTCATTATTGATGCTGATAATAGTTTTGTTAACCTCCTATGGTTGTGTGCTGTGCATATTCAAAGGAATATTGACAGTATGTACAATTCGGAAGCAGTAGCTTTCTTTGATCATTGCATGCGATCAAGTTGCCTGCAACCCAGGCTGTAAGATTTATAGGTTGTATTCACAAGTAATAAAACTGACACAACCTTAAAGTGTTAAAAAAAAACTCAATTATTTTGGATGTGCTTACAGCCAGGACATACATGTCCAATGGGGCAATGCCTTTATTATGCACTGTGCTCCAGTGTTTTTCTTGTTATGGATTCCTGCTTGGAGCAGCAGTAACTTTTTGGCAGAGCATAAAATTTTGTACTTTTAACCCTTTCGAGACGGGTTATAGGTGAAAGGCCATGTCATCTTGTTTGTTTATTGAAGTACTATTTCGTGAATTCAATTCCACAAGTTCATTATCAAACTGTTGGTTATAATTCAAATTTTAGAACTATATATTATTCAATTTCTTAATTTAAAAGTAAATATTAAAAAAAACAGATAAATATTGATTTTTGTGTTTTATGTGGTATGTGGAATGCAGCACTGGTTCAGATTAAATGTTTGTGAAGTCAAAATACTAAGTCTATAGTTTCAAACGAATTAGAAACTCAAATCACACATAGTGACAAGCTAGAATATAAAATAAGGTCTTATCTTTTCTATTTGGTAAGATACTGCTCATGTAATAAACCAAACACTGTGGCACCCTACCCACCTCTTCCCATTTTTGGAAATGCTTCCATATATACACTTGCTTCAATATATGACATATATAACCAATCAGAAACCCAAAATGTCCCCCCTAGTGGTTTTCTCATCCTTTCTAACATGGCTAGTGCCATTTTTTTTCTTTTGATCCAAGATTTCAATGAGGTAGGTTGTGTCTTTACTCAGCTCGAAATTTCATATTTTTTTTAGAGTAAAATACATTTTAATTACTAAGCTTGATAAATTACAGTGGAATTATATTTTATTGGTGTAGTAATTTATGATTTTTTAATTATTCAAATGTATATATAAAACCTAAAAAAATATTTTGTTTCATATCCTCCATGTGCAAAATTTATGAAGGCTTAGCAACCAAGCATCAGCAGCCAAGTACTAAGGTTGTAACTAGAATATATAATTGTTTGCTTTACTTCTTTATTTACTGTTCTATGTTTTAAGAAAAGTAAGTTTAAGAACTTATTTCTAAATAGCAATAATCTATATACATATATAATGTATTAAAATAGAAATGTGACTGTATTTTACAAAATACTAGTCTACTAAAACACAGCCAAGACAAGTTACTTTGTACAGACTGAAGGTCAGTTTTATGTTATTTGATATGGTAACATCAGTGCACGTGAGCCGCATCATTGTAACTTCTGTATTATTAGCCAGGCATGGGTGAAAGGACAATATAATAAAAATAATAAATATATATATATATAAATGTATAAT
>NW_013665886.1:136240-140104 GCF_000517525.1 Limulus polyphemus
CGAGATTGTTCAAATCTGCCAAACCCATACAGAGATTAATTACTGAAAATAACAGAAAATAATATAGTTTATTCTTAATGAATGTTTGATAACTATCTGGACATTACAAGTATTTTGTCATATGAAATTTGAAATTTTTTTGATGCATTAAAGAATTTATAATCTTAAAATGAAAATTACTTTGCATATTGGATAGGCAAAATGTGAAAAGAAAAAAAGGCATGAGAAAAACAATTGCTTTACAAATCTTAAGACTTAATAAAAAAAATTTATATTTTGTTTAAGAAAACATTGTAATGTTTACTGATAATCTGCCAAATTTCATTAACGTTCACTTGCTAATTGAAAAGTTATAGCATGAAAACTATAACAACCACAAAATGGTTACAAGGTCGTCACATTGACCGACCCTTTATTGAAAGAGTTAAATTGCCTTCAATTCACACTTACCCTCACAGGTAGATTTTGGTACTCTTGCTCACTCTTGATTGCATGTGGGTGGTATTTCCAATCTCATTGCACTACTCTTCAGATGGTCTATGCAGTTTCTTGTAAGATAAATGCTGGTATGATCTCTGGGCATTTTCCTGTATGAGATATTTCCTCTACTGATGTGTTGGTGTATTAGCTAGGTTAGTACTGACATCTTTTTTTCACCACTAAGTACCTACCTGGTATATTGTCATAGGGCTGACAATGGAGTATATTCCAGACTGCTTTATAGACCATGTCTGTGACAGCTGGCATGTTACCTCTGACCAAAGTGTTTGTCATTTTTATTCTTATTGTTTTTAACCCCTTCTCCACACTAGTGAGTTTGGGGTAAAATATAACTGTACCAGATTATTTTAATTACAAGGTAGATATCAGATTTAATACTATCTGACGGAAGAGGTGTGTGCACCACATGACTATACCCATAAGGTTTACATAATAGATTGGAAGTAGTGGACAATAATATTGGAGATTATGTCATTTCTTGTTGTTAAAAGTATACATTTTAAGGTTATATGAAAAGTAATTATCTCTGAATTATATTTTACTAATGAAATATTAATCCTGTGCATGCTTTGACCTTCCACAGAGTGCCATTCAACATGGTATTATGTATTTGATGTCAGAGTTATCATCTATTCATTTTATCTTACATTATTCATTTAGTGATGTTGGAGGTAGAGGAAAGTAAATACCAGATACATTATACAGGAATACTGAAAAACTGGGCTTATGTATTTTGGAGTCTGTAGAAGTTATGCAAATACAATACGTTGTATGATGGATGAAAGTAATATCATTTTTTTATTATTCATATGAATATTATCTTAAACTCTGACTTGTCCGAGTCAGGCTGACATTGTCAATTCACAGACGTACGAGTACAAATACTTTTGTAATATATCTGTTTTTTGTGTACAACAGACTTGTACATTTTACTAAAAGCTTGACTCATATATGTAGCTACAAATAGTAAATTCAGAATTATAGTCAACATTCTTTCTTCAAAACAGGGTTAGTCCAATAGACATTTGGTTAATGTTTCAAGCATTAAATCTCATCTTAAGGATCTGTATTTTTATGTGAACTGCAGTAAAGGAGTTAAATATAATTTGGATGCCTTAGATTATTTACTAGGGTTTTTAGAATAGAGAGAAAGAGTTAAACAAAAGTTTTTTTCTGCTTATCAAGGAGAAGGAGAGATAATACTTCTAATAATTTTTTTAAGGTAAGGAAGATCTTTTCATAAATTCAGATAATGTACTTACTGCTAAATTCGCTCACATTGTTAGTAGCTTAAAATATAGTTTTGCTTAATTTTATTGTGCTACATGTCTTTCTTTTGAATTTTGTAATGTGAAACAGTGAAAGGTTCTTTGTTTTTAAGTATCCATGAGTGTAGTAGATTCAGTGAGGTTATATGTAGCCAAAACATAATTTGAGGAATGGAGTGCTGTATATGAATGAAACATATCTAAATTGCAAATGATTAACACAAATGACTGTGCAAATAGTCATAGATTATAATATGGTATATGATTCCTTTTTGTTTTGTTTTTTAATGATAGACATGTCATCCAGAAAGAAAGTCCTCCTGAAGGTAATAATCCTTGGAGACAGTGGGTAAGCATCTATGTAAAAATCACTATTTCCTGAACTGAGCTTAAGACCAGTTACATTAGGGAAATAAAAGTTAAGGTATATAACCACTTAAAATTATTTGATAATGTAGAACTGAATGTAAAATAACTGACTTAAATAGAACAATTGGACAGTGCAAATGAAAATTATTTAAACTTCAGAAAAATTGTTTAACTAACATTTTGGCTTATGCTATCTTCTTGGTTGTGTCTTTTACAGCAACACAATGGTTTATCACAGCATTATTCAATGTGCTATGTCCCTGAGTGGCTTACTAGTAAGTCTAAAGACTACTAATGCTTAAAACTGAGTTTTGATACTTGTTGTGGGCACAGCACAGACAACCCATTGAGTAGCTTTGTGCCTAACAAAAAAAAAACAATTATATAAAATTTATTGCTAAAGGGGTATTTTTGATGTTGTTTGTAACAAAGAACACAAAAATGTGGTATCTTCAAACAGTCCAAACTGGGATAAATCTGAATGAAAAACCTGAACATTATTTGGCTTTGGGAATAAAACAAATGTTTGATATCTTGAAGTCTGTATAATATCATGCTAGTTTGTACATTGTGTGTTTTTATTAAAGTATTCTCAGTTGGAAATACTTTAAGATTAGTTGTATAGTTATTAAAATTTCAGCTGAATCAATAGGTATGGGGATATTTTATTCCCAAATAAAAAATAAGTAAATATTAACAGAAATAAAGAAAAATATATACAGTTTAAGCATGCATTGTTACATTTATTTATTCATTAATTAATTCATTTATTTATTCCATCAAATATTAATTTTTTTTTCTTGTTTGCTTTTACATTTCCTTGTTCCAAAGATAAACGTACCAATCAAAGCTTGTGAACAGTATCATTTCAGCCATTGGCTAATCCATCAAAGATTGGCAGTCAACTAAGTTGAATGAAATAATACTAGAGTTTGTTAATGGCAGTGTTCATGAAATTATTTTTATTGTAATTGATCAAAGAATGTGAATGTGCACTCTATTTATAGGTTGAAAACTGTGCATTACTCTTAGTCTGTTTTACGAACTTGCCAAAGATTTCATACAAGAAAGTATGTCTGAATACTGTTTTATAGGTTTACAATGTGGCTTTGTTGGTTTCAGTTTTATTGATTAAACCTGTGATGTGGAAGTGAACATATAGGCTACCTTCATATATATGGCAGTTTCTGTTTATTAAGTAAATTATTTGTTGTTTGAATAATTCTGATGTTAGCTGCCAGTAAGTAGAATTGGGTGATTAACTCAATCAATGTAATCAATTAGTATCATGTAAAATAATTGATGATTTGAAGTTAGAGGTACAGTTAAATCAATTAATGTCACAAAAATAATCAAAATTGGTGTTTCTGGTTATTACTATTTTTGATCATTCCAACTACCTAAGTCTCATGTGAGAGTTATTGATTAGTTGTATGTAATTAGTTTATGAACTGATTGATTAATTTATTAACAAATTCCACCAGAGGCCCAGCTCTAGTTACAACTATAGACTCGATCGACACCATACTCTGCATTTGGTGAACTCTCCTCATAAAACTCAATTTGTACTTAAATATATACTAGCTGAGTTACCTGGCGTTGCACGGTGAAAATTTAGGTTTGAAATGTATAGATCAGTATTATTTTCAGCAAATTATTCAGTAAATAGACAAAAGCTGTGATAAATAAAAAAAGCATTTAATCAAACAAAGCTTTATTTGAAATA
>NW_013665886.1:140971-144629 GCF_000517525.1 Limulus polyphemus
GTTAACTTTACGTTGTTCCAAAGTCTCTTCCTGAATTTGAGCAGCCTGTCTTTCAGCTTGCGCTTGAAGTCTTTGATTGCATTCTTCTTCTGTTTCAGCTGCTCTTTGTGCTTGCATTCTTTAAGTGGCAGAAGACTTTCCATAGAAAGGGCGTTTCTTGGGTGGCATAATCACCTGTATCACTGAACAATAATTTGCAGTTCACAAAGTTACTAAATCACTTATGAAACCACTTAGCGCTATTTAAAGAAAACTGTTTTTGGAAATACTGAATTGACAGCAAGGTGATCTAAGTGTCTCCCACCATAACTCTTTCTATGTGCTTATGTTTGTATGTTTATTACAAAAAAATTTATTACATAAAATGGCGCAATAATCATTAATTGTCAATTTCGTCATTAAATACTATACCAAATACAAAATAAATAGCACCATTAAATTTCTTGTAAAAAACTGGGTATTATGAAGTTATTTTAAAATTTGTAAGTTCAGCCATTTGGTTTCCTATAGTGAACAAAATAAACAAATAAGTAAACTTCCTCTTTTATATATATAGATGTGTGTGTGTGTACATATGTGTATGTTTATATATCTTTCCTTTTACTTGCACATAATATATTGTACATCTTCATAATTTATGTGAATAAAATGTTTTGTTGTTTTGTTTGAATGTTTTTTACATAATATTGATTATAGTAAAGTAAAATAATTATCAAAGTATGGTGTTGAAGTAGGAACAAAGTTATTTTAAATGGTGGTTTTTCTGTGCAACTACTGCATGTTTGATATGGAAATGAATGGTACTTGGATGCTTTCAAAGGAGTGTGTACTCATGTAAATAAATGCACCACTTTAGGCAAACTGTATCTATATTCAACAATAGAAAAAGTATGAAAGTGAAAATTTATATAAGCTATACATGTAGTGTGTGTGTTTATATATATATAGACACACACACACACGCAAGCTAAAGGAAACATCAGATTTAATACCATGATCAGCTCTACAATGGTAAGTTTTTTTTTTTTAAGTAATTAATACTGATACACTTTTATGAGAAGGCTTCAGGCAGTGTATTGTTTGTTATTTGAATAAATCTAATTTCGAATAAATAAATAAAAATATTGTATTTTGCCATACAGCAAAATAGTTGAAGCTACCATTATAGACCATCTGTGCAGCATATGCAGGAATGTTGTTAGCAAGATGTAGCTGTTGCTGAAATTATTTATTTATTTTGCTTGTGCAACAAGTGAACAGGTAGGCCCAGTATCCAGAATTGGAGAAGCATCAATACTAGTCATTGTGTTCACCCATGTGAAATCAACATAAAACCTTAGCATACTCTCCTTCTTCCTGAAAATCACTAGTAAAGATGACCAAACACTCTTTGGAGGCTGTATGATACCATCCTTTAACATACACTGTATTTTGATGCTGCCTACATCCTCATTGCTCCAGGGAATCCCGCACAATCCTCAAAAAAAAAAAAAATGCAGTTACAATGTTCCCATCACATTTGATAGGTTGATGAAGCATACACGGAATGGACAGCAATGGAAAAAGTGCCTGGTCTACTCAACAATGTCTTGGTGTTCGGCCAACATTTGAGACCACTGCTGTAAACCTGAAAATGATACTTCAGCTAAAAAGAAAGGTTAAAAGTTGAAACTAGGGCAATGTGTGCTGATGTGCATGCAGGTGGAGTTTCTTGGTTATACTGTGGGAACAGCTAGAGTTTCTACTGACCTTTCAAATAGTGCAATACACACTATCAAGCAGAAGCTTCCAGTCTAATAAATTGGGACTAAACTTTCTGTACATCATGATGGTGTACTGTGCAACAGAACAGGGATCACTTGATGTTTGGTTGGGAAATATTTGCTCACTGTGTATGTGATGTATGGTCCTCTTCCTAGAGCAGATGTGCAGCATTATCCATAAGAGTATGTGGAATAGCTAAAGTCTGTGTTGGCTAATGCTCACAAGTTTCTCTGCTAACAGTTAGGAAGGGATGTCATAAACCAGTGGAAATGTTAAGACAAAACAGTCAAGGAACATTAGTTCCAGCATGGTAAGTGCCAGCAGTTTGGAAGCAGCACCTGTCTGGCTGTACAGGACTTTATATCAGACATGGACAGATTGGTCTCTTGACATACGAGGTACAGCAGTCATTGTGTCATGTCTAAGCACATGTAGCAGTTCAACAAGCTAGGACCAAATGTTAGTGCCATGTCTCTCATGCACTGGTTTCACCAGGAATCAGAGGTTGAGACTTACAAGTCAGAGGACAGTGAGAGTACTGTTTCATATCAACTGATGAAGAGGAATATACTGAAACACTTGTATAGTTGTGCAAGATGAGCCAGATGATGAGGTGGCAGATAGCTCTAGTGGTCAGTTGAAATGCTGGTGACAACTTCCTGATTGTTATGCATGGAATTAAGTGCAGTGAGAGCAATTACTCTTTGTAAGATCAATGGCTCAAAGGAAGTTGTATTACTTGATTTCCAAGCTATTGGGTGGTATTTCATGATAAAATGTATGCATTACATTTTGTGATTATCACACAGTTGGAATATATTTTTTAATCACAAGATTAAACCTTTCAGCACAGACGGTCATGATTACCATCCCCTCAACTCGGGAAGCACATTTATGCAACAAAAATATGGTAACTCTGTGCATTCCTCACAAAAGTTGGTAAGATGTTAAAGTTTATAAGAATTTTGAACACAAAGAATGGCATTATTTTAATTGCTGCCTTTCTGATAAAAATGTTACTTTTCTGTTGTAGTTGCAAGGTGATTTTCTTCATCTTACAATTTTCATATTTTATTTGCATAACCTCTAGAACCTCCTAGATGAAGTTTTTTAAGGTTAATGTTTTTGTTTTTTTTCATTTTCTTTACCATATCACAAACTAGCTATTATCATCAATATACAATGCAATAAAATAATTAAAATTAGGAAAAAACATGTACCTTTTAATTTATGTAGAATATCTCTAAAGATTTTCCTTTTTTTAAATTCATAATTTCACGTCCTTTCTTTTTCACATATTGTTAATTTTTAATGTATTATTTTCCTTTCTTGTTCTTTACAAATTATTCCTCATGACACAAGTCAGCGGTGTCCTCAAGGCATATTACAATTTCTTTGGAAGACGTGCAACCCTTCGGTAAAATTTTAGAATGGATGCAAAGTATGTTGCATATTTTTAAAATGTTTAATCCTTTTAATTGTGCATTTTAAAACAATAATACATAATTAATTAAAATATAGTAGTAAGACTTAAGTATAATTGAAGTAGTGGTTTAAAGGTTTATTTTCAAATAAAAGAACTTAAAACTAAGATGAAATAACTTATACATTATAATATTAATTTTATTTCACGTACGTTAGTAGTAAAGGTGTTTAATTATATTTTGAAGGTAACATGATGATTTGCATAGAAAAGCATTTAAAAGGGGCAACCATTGTGAAGGGGTTAACAAGACTGAAAATGACATAGTGACCCTTACTTTATGAGATGTTGAGCACAGTTTCATTGAAAGATATTTGTAGGATACCGAGTGCTATCTGCTCAAACATCCCAAAGTTAAGCCCGCTCCTTGGTACTATACCTAGCATATAACCATGTTTTACAACTGAGAAT
>NW_013665886.1:145315-146672 GCF_000517525.1 Limulus polyphemus
CATCATAACATAGTTTATAATTCAAATTTTAATGTTATATGTGTTTTGATTTCTGAATTTGAAGGAAAAATTTTTGTTATAGCATATCTTGTCTTATTGCTCATTTTATCTTTTATTATGCATATCATACAACATTTATAGTGGTTAACAAATTAGATATTCAGACTTCAGACATTTACAAGCTAGAATACAAAATAAGAACCTACCATGTATTTTGATTTCCTGAGATATCTATATTTTGGTAAACCTACCAGGGTAGCTCTGCCCGCTACTCCATGGTTTTGAAACCTCTTGTCTACTCATGCCTACTTAACTTTTCTTTCCCTTCCACTTGAAAGAATAAATGAGGCTTATGGTGATGCTTAGCAAGTGTGATGCACAAGTACAGATCAAGTTCATAACATCATAAGTACTAGAAATTGTTGTTTTTCTATAAATTTGTTATTTATTCTTCTATGTTTTAAGAGAAAAATCTATATATTAAGCATTGATGAGTAAATAGTAATAATATGTATACAAACTGTCACATTATAGTGTCACATGAACATTTTCATGGCAGGAACAGTAATTTATTGCTTTATGATCAGCATGTTTCTACAACAGACACTAACAGTAAAATAAACATAGGAAAGTGATGTAAAAAGGTTAGCTGTAGAAACACTAAGGGGAAGTACCCTGGGACTTTGTAGTCAAAACTAAAGATAGGACAGTACTATTCACTGTATTTTGCATTTTTCAACCTTTAAAGTTTTATGGTGATTACAAGGGTGGTCAAATTGACTGACCCCTTATAGAGTTAGGGTAGAGAAAATAACAGATAAAGTATAGTTTTTCTGAAAAAGAAAAGTTTGTTTATTTACAAGATTATGTAAATGAAATTTAAATTTTTAGATGAAGAAAAGTATTTTTATCCTTGACATGAAAATCAATTTGCACTTGGAACATTCACCACTCTGACTCCATAAATTTGCAGAAAAATGTTTAGTATAAATACTTAATTAAAAATACTGATTTTTGTGTTTGTAAAAGACTTGTAAAGTTTACATGTTAAAAGTTATAGTATGTAAACTGATACTCAATTTGGGGATCACTTGGTCAGTGTAATCCACCAAGTAAGTAGCAAATAGTTAACCCTTCAAGCTATCTTGTATTCAAACAGTTTTTTGGGGGGAGAGTTTTTGTTTGTGTTGCCAATCCCCCAAAAAGCTCTAGAAACTGACTTGACATTTAGCCAGGTAGAGTTAGAGCCTATGAATAAAAGTTAGTTGCTCACTAACTTCTCAGATGTGCAACCTCTGAGTAAAGCCATGGGCAAACTGGTCCTCAAGTCTCCAGGGAAACCTAAACCCTAGACCAC
>NW_013665886.1:146682-148324 GCF_000517525.1 Limulus polyphemus
CCTAAACACTAGACCACAGAAGACTAGATTCCAAACTTAACACCAACTACGTGCAACTACATTGTTGCCTGATGAAGGGTCCAGTATGAGGGTCAAAAACTTGCAAGTAAAAGTATCCTAATATAGGGAACAGGCCACATGCAATCCTACATATTAATTTACCTACATTGTGAGTCTTAAAAAACAACTAGGTGCTAACATTGGTAGAGACTCTGCCACTTACCAGCAACCCCATCCATGATTGAGCCTTGTCTACAAGCAACCCAGCTGAAGGGGTCCACTCTAGAGCCTACACACAGACCTTTGTTAAGCCACAATCAACTAAGTGTACAAGAACTCATCCCAAGATCTGGAAGTGTCTGATCAGTGGGTACCAGGTAGAAAAATGCCACAGGCATCAGATGTGTATTGTTCTACACCTGGAATATCATATACCAAATACAAAGAACTTTCCTTGAACTCAGATAATCATGAAATTCCTCCAAACACCAAGAAGATTCAAACATCTTACTTGACAATGCTGGTCAAAACATCCATGGAGAGAGCTCCCACAGTGTCAAATGTCAACAGGGTGGTGTCCACATCAACTGCAGCACTATGCCCACCTGCCAAAAGGTCCCAAACACAACCTGTAAAGCTAGTGAAAGTAAAGCTGCCAACAGTGTCCCCAAATGAATATGAATAAACCCCTTACAGTTCAGCAGCTACCTGTATTTGAAGTGTCATTGCCCAGAACATGCAGTTAGGTTTGATATCCTCAATACTTTATAACCAGGAGGAGAACTGTCTTCAGAAGCATGATAATCCAACTTAACAGCTTGAGGAAGTGGTATGTCATTTCCAAGCAGGTGTGGCATATACTCAGAAGGCTTTTTTCAAAAGCCCAAGAAATATTAGGCTAGATTACCATGTCTCACCAAAATTCAACCACTGCACTGGAGGATCTGCTGTTCTTATTTTCTCTGTGGGTGCAAAGTTGCTGCTAGACATTTACCACATATGTTTTTGTCATTATTGTCATAAATTGGCAAGTAAAAAAAGCTGCCATTCACTAAATTGGCAATTGGAATCTATAAAAGACATTGAATCATACTTATTTTAGTCTCCATCCAGTTTATCTTTTGCCCCTGTTGATTGTCTAATACATAGGGGGAAAAAAATTAATTTTAATGGAAAGTAGGGATCATTGTTTATTTGTGGAATTGCTATAAGAAGTATTTAAAACAAAATAAATGCTGCAATAAAAAGTACACAAACAAATAAAGTGATATTAGTTGGATAGATTTTAAAACTATTTTCTATCCCTACCAATGCCAACCAAAGTAGGTATTGAAAATCGTTTTTAAAATCTATTGAACTAGTATCACTTGTGTGCTTTTTAATGCACCATTTACTTTGTTTTGGATACTTCTTATAACAATTCTACAAATAACCAATGATTTCTACTTTATATTAAAATTTTAGTCTTTTTTTCCTATTTATTTATTCAGTTTTTATATGTTCATGGAATGGACATAAGATCTATAAACTTTCAGTATAGACATATCCTTGATAGTTATAATGTTTACAATAATTAATACCACAATTTCAAATTTATAAAATTTAATTCTTACTTTGTCCTACAGATAATAAGCGTATAAAG
>NW_013665886.1:149255-150438 GCF_000517525.1 Limulus polyphemus
ATTATATTATATATATATATATATGTGTGTGTGTGTGTGTGTGTGTATTTTATTGTAATATTAAAAGTGGATACCCACAAACCAGTCAAGTAAACTGGAGGAATCTTGTAGTGATAGTCCGAGTCGTCTAGGCACTAGCCCCGCTGACGTGATCAGGTATGTAGGTAGTAGACGGAAATGTTGATGTTTTATGAATTTTTGAATTGTTATACTGGAAGTGTTAGTGACCTTTTTAGGGTATTATTAGAATATATGCTCATAATATGTTGTAACCAATACTTTGAAGGGGCAGTTTTTTTTATTTAGGAATTCAATGGGGTGGTTTTCAGCATGTGAATTATTTGAAATTCTTGTTGATCCCTACTATTAAATACTACCATACTTGAAATAACTTGTATGTATTTGTACCTAGTTGTAGCTCAAGAGGAATTTGCTATTTGACCTACTGAGAGCACCCCTTTGCAGGATGTGAATTATCATAACTGTTATGTCTGGTCTTGCATTTTATTTATTTAGTTAATTGACAGAATTGAATTGCTTTTTTTTGTACTGTCAGCTCCAATGGCTTATAATTTTGGCATGTTATGAATGGCCTATTTGAAGTACCTGTATTGTGCCTGAAACACATGGTCACTGCAGGCTTACTGAAGTGCAAGATGAAAAATATTGCAAGAGTATCATTATTTTCATACTACAACATTATATACAATTCAACTGCTATCATACAAGGCTAACAAATTTAGTCAATTGCTGTATTTATGCTAGTCTTAATGTGAATTCAATATCTGTATTGACACCATTCCCTCTGCCTGCACAGTTTGAATATTTTTGAGTTTTTATCACAACTAGGCACTCCTTTAATGATAGATTGTACCATTACTAAATAACATTTTGAAACAAAGACTATACTGTTGATCATTACACATCCTCATGTACTACCAATTGGAAGCCCAGAATGTCCCACTATGGCTTTTTTAGCCATTTTAATGTCTTTGGATGCCATCTTTTTTTCTGAAACCAAGATTTCAAGGAGTTAGGTTGTATCTTTAGTCAGCTCAAAATTTAATATTTTTTTATACTGAAATACAGCTTAGTTACTAAGCTTGATAAAGTATAATGGAATTCTATAGTACTGATATAGTAATTTATGATTTTTTGGTAATTCAGCTGTGTGTATGTATGT
>NW_013665886.1:151008-151839 GCF_000517525.1 Limulus polyphemus
TTAATTTCATATCCACCAGGTGCAAAATTTTAAAAGGCTTAGCAACCTATGTCAAGTGGCAACCGAGTATAAAGGTTGTAACTAGAACAGATAATTGTTTGCTTTATTTCTTTATTTACTGTTCTATGTTTTAAGAAAAGTAAGTTTAAGAGCTTATTTCTAAATAGCAATAATCTATATACATATATAATGTATAAAAATAGAAATGTGACTGTATTTTACAAAATACTAGTCTACTAAAACACAGCCAAGACGGGTTACTTTGTAAAGACTGAAGGTCAATTTTATGTTATTGAATACAGTAACATGAGTGCACATGAGCCGCGTCATTATAACTTCTGTATTGTTAGCCAGGCATGGCTAGAAGAGCAATATAATAAAAATAATAAATATATATAAATGTATAATGTTACGAGATTTAAGCTATTTAGTCTAAACATTTATTTTTTTGTGTTATAATATGTTGTCATACTAGAATGAAAGAAGCATCATTTCTATGTATTTCTTCATTTTTTTTTTATGGTGGTTACAAGATTGGTCAAATCTACAAAACCTGTACAGAGATTCGTTAGTGAAAATCACAGATAAAATATTAATTTGTTTTCTTCAAAAACATTTGATAACTATCTGGACATTATAAAGATTTTGCATGTGAAATTTGAAAATTTTCTGATCCATAAAAGTATTTTTAATCTTAAAATTAAAATTACTTTGCATGTTGAATAGGTAAAGTGCAAAAAGAAAAAAAGGCATGAGAAAAACATTGACTTTACAAACCTTAAGACTTGATAAAAAAATTTAGATATTTTGTCATATGAAAGACATTGTAAT
>NW_013665886.1:152839-176454 GCF_000517525.1 Limulus polyphemus
GCTTACTAATTTAAAAGTTATAGCATGAAAACTATAACAAGTGCAAAATGGTTATGAGGTCGGTCCCAGGGACCGAGCCCGTGCTGAAAGAGTTAATTGGTTTTCAAATTTTAAGGTAGGACAGCCAGGTCAACCTGAAGATTAAGGAAAGAGAAGTATGGTTGCAAAATATATGTAATATATGAATTTTTCAGATTTTCTTTACATGTTGAGATACTCACAGAACTAGATCATTCAATTCGGGTATTGTGCTTTCTGATAGGAAAGATTACTGTAACATAGCACATACTATGACAAAAGCAACATGATCGTTTCCACTGGTAACTCAGTTGATACCCAAGGTTTAAGACATCCTTGTTTTGTGTTTTAGTGAGAGTGGCTGTCAGCAATGTGTGTGGTGGCTGCTCTCTGAGAATAAATGGCATTGTTGTTATTCCTTTATAATGCCATGTTTTCTTGGTCAGGAACAAGACAATTAAGAATGAGAAGATATGATTTTACAGATAATTTAATACAACCAAAGATGTTGATTTGAACACATGCTAGTTAAGGTGGCAAAATACACTTGCCCTTAAAAGCTTTGATTGGTGTTAGCGAATGCTTAAGTACTAATTGTTAAACTGTGTGATATACTGTATCCAGTCTCAATCAAGGTTAATAGAATTCATATGTTGGCCTATATCATATTTTCTGGCAAATTTTCAGTTATTCTGTTGCTCCTGCCCATTACTCACAAGGAAATTTGTGAAACTGAGAATAACAAATGTGTGTGATTTCTTTTACTTTAATTACAGTTTACAATTGAAAGTAAAAGTAAATGCCCTCCCACATCTTTTTCAGTTTGGAGATAGCCTTTCTCAGCCAAACCATCTCCAATGTCTTGTGGAGGCAGTGCAGTGCTTCATTGCCTTGGCACAGCTTTTTTGAGGATCTTGCTAATGTTATATATTCCATATCTGGGGTTATCATAGTTTGAAGTTTCATTTCCTTCCCTTACTAGATTGTTTAGGATGCTTATTTTCGATGCTATTGTATTTTTTTTATTATTTAATATTGAAGCAGAGTAGCACAGTTTCATTACCTGTCACTAATTGGTTCATGTAGTAACTTTGTTCTAAGAATGTAAATCCCTATTAGTATCAGCAGTAGCCCTTCTGTGGAAGTTTTGCACTTTGATCTTTGAAACTAACATATAAAATTTTATGTAGTCAAATCCATTTCTATATATTGTTAGTTAAAGTGGTGGGGATTGAAAGTGCATCTCATTCTCCATTGTTTTTAGACTCAGATTTTTCTCCCAGAACACTAGTGTTTGGTCAGTCCTGTATTCCAACCAAAAATATACAAGTTAGTGGATCTCCTGGATACTTTCCAATGTAGGATTCTTTTTCACCATTGGATCAACCATTGTCATTCAATGTCTATTTTTAAATGTTACTCTTAATTGAATCATACACAATTTGCTGTATAAGAACTCTTATATTGGTGTTAACATTTTCTTTCAACCAAAAATATATTATGGGAAGAGTCAAATTAATCTCATAACTAATACCAGTATTGATATTATACTTGATGCACAATCTGCTAAAATGTTAGTTGTTTTTATAGGCTATATCAAATTCACTGTGTGTGTGTGTGAAAACTATTCTATTCAGCTTAATAATAAATCATAAATGCAAGAATTATACCAGTCAGTATTTGTTTTTATGTAAGTATTGATAAGTGGTGATAAGAACATTTCGATTGAATTTGATCTCTGCTTTTAGTGGATTGGACAAAAAAGTGACTTTATTTAAAGTGTTCGAAATAAGACTTAACAGACTGGGTTGTCCAGTGGACAAACTTCGTGCTAGTTATGATTGTCTACAATAAACTGTAGTTGTCAGCATTTAAATTAATAAGTTGATTGTTGATTAACAAAAATACAAACTTGATGCTACATCATCCTAAACCAAAAATCACACTAGACAGCTCATTAGTTGATAGAAGTTCATGATTTTATCAAGGAACTTAATAAGCATGTTATGATCCTTTTCTCTTTGCCATACTTCAGCCATGGACTGCCACTTATCCACAAACTTTGAAACGTTCTTTTGCATTTGTTTTGATGGCATTTGGAATCAGCCTCTCTATTCAAAGACTTTGTGCCTACTTTGTTGTGATTGCTTGTCTTTGTTAAATCGAAATAGCAAATCTTGCTTAGCCATTCTAGATAAACAACTTGCATCAAACACATTATCTAAAACATGCAAAATGTAAATCATGGAAATAGAAGTGGCATTATCAAAATCTTTTAATGTTGATCCATTATTGTTCATAAATTGTGACAGGTTTGCAAGATGCTATAATAAATACTGTTATTTGTAAACAGTGTATGTAGTCTTGATGATCACATACGTGTAGAAATCGGAACATTGTACACGTAGGTATACTACTTGTAATCAGGTAAGTGGTAGTAGCACTGCCTATGTATGGATAGCTCAGCTTGTTCATCAAAATGGTATTTTAAATATCTCCTCAATGGGTCATCAGAACTTTACAATATTGTACACTGTTTCTTATTATAACAATATCTATTTAATGAATGAGTCACAAGTTCTGGGAATGTCTGTGAATATCATAGCAAAAATTTTGTTCTTTCTTCTGTTTTTTTTTTATTACATGAGAACTTTAACCAAAACAATAGTCTCAACCAGTTTCACTGAGGCGACATAGTTTCAAATGGAGTATCCACTTTTATAGATATTATTAATAACTAGTAGTAATTAAAAAATCATAATTTTAGTGTAAACAATGTTATCAATACCCCTTGAAGTTAGCGTTCTTGTAGAAATTTGGTGGTGTTTTAAAAATCTTAAGTGCAGGGTGAAACAGGAATTATTAGCCAACAATAGTTAAATAATAAATATTACAGTTGGAACTTCATTGTATTTAGAACTTGGTTATAAATACAACCATTCTATGTCTATTAAAACACTTCATAAAAAAAAACAAGTAAAGAAAACTTTTTTCAAAAAAAAGAAGTAAACATAGGGATGGCTGTTGTCATCATCTCTACATAATAACATATGGAAGAATTAATATATAGCAATATTTATATGTATACATATATTCAATCATAGTTGAGCTTAATTTATCATATTTTTGTCTGTTAACATTCCACTACACTTAACTCAAATGCACTACTATGTTCTTGTAGGACAAATGCAACACGACCCAACCCCATGGCAGTCAAGGCATCTAACCCATATTGGCACATTCAGAGTACTATATAAACAAGTAAAGAAAAAACATTTCATAAAATGAAGTAAATGTAGGGATGGCTAATATCAATTCTTCAAACACAATGTATACAAGATAGTAGGGATGACACTTGCATCATCCCTACATAATAGCACAAGCACACTCTGGTGATAACTTGGGTTGTCTTGGATAGCCAGAAAACACTTGTTTCGAACACTGAGTTATGTATAAACTGTTTCTTATGGCTTAACAACTTGTTACTTGTACTTAAAATATTAAAAGTATGTGTCAGTTTTATTTTTGTATTTGAGTATTTCGTTTTTGGTTTCTAATTGAATGTTTATTTATGATAGTGTTGGAAAAACATCACTTATGAACCAGTATGTCATTAAGAAATTTAGTAACCAATATAAAGCAACAATTGGAGCAGACTTTCTCACAAAAGAAGTTATGGTAGATGACCGGTTGGTCACTATGCAGGTATGTAAAACACAAATGTAATGTTGGTTGGGCTGGTAGTTTTTATTCTACATTTCATTTCAAGAAATATAATCCTTTTTTTCATAATTTTTTGGAAAATATGTTATTGTATTTAGCAATTCTCTTGTGTTGATGCACTTAATACTACTAAGGTAATTTTGCAGATTTGGTATAAAAACTGCTTATTGTAAGGTATTTAGCTAAAATAGGAAGTATGTATCACATCTGAGTAAGTCCAGTGTCCAACACTAATCATTGGGTTTAGTTCAGACAAATGTTTGCAAAGGGTACATTGATAGAATTATAGCATGTTTTCATTTAGCCAACAATATAAACACTATATACATGTATCTTTATAAATACAGTAACATTGAATGTTTTTTTTTCATACACTGTGCAGGAAATTTATCTATTAAAGATGCATTGGAACTGATAAATTTTATATTAAATGTTCTCAGTAACAATTACCATTTTATATAACTTTTGAAGCATATAACACAATTCAAAGTGTAAATATTAATATTAAAAGTATTTATTACCAGTTGTTACCTAAATCATGTTAGACAAGCTTAAACTTTTCTATCCTATGGCAACTGAATTGTATGGGCTAACAAAAAAGAATTCAACTTTGACACACTCGTAAGATTTATAGTTCCCACATGTAACATTCCTTTCACTTCTTATTATGACTGCATGAAAAATTATTTCAATCCTTTCTAGATTTGAAAGGCACTAATACCTTCATTCAAAAATTACATGGTGATAATTCATTCGTTAGTCTTAGCACATTGTTTTGTTTAACCTTAATATTATTGCTATGTGTCCTATCCTCATAGCTGAATGATGGCTTAAGATTCACATTTTTTTCCCAATAAATTCTTGAAGAACTCCTGGAAAATTCCTCACAATCATCACATGGCAGTTGTCTCTAATATAATTATTATGCATTGCTTTGATACATCTTTTCTTATCTAAGAGGAGTTTGAAACCAATCAGAACCTGATAGGTGGTACAGATGCATTGATCACATAGTTGAAATATGGAATCCCTGACTTCCAACTGTTTTAAAATTAGTAAAATTCCTCTGTAATTTACGCTGTAATATTAAACTCGCACCTGTACTGGCAGTATTCTTAAATCTTTGCCTTTTCTAGATACCATGGTCACTGTTGAAAATAGAGCACTTATTATTACAATGTATACATTGTATCAAACCTATTATTTAACCTTATAAATCCACACCATTCACTAAAGCATGTTATCAAAAACAACTGTGTAAATGCTTTAATTGTATTTTACAATAAAAGTGACAAATGGCATGTAAGGCCATAGGATTGGAATGTTTAAGCTGAAGATGGCTCTTCATTTCCTGCAAGCAAAGTCTTTAAAGACCTTTGTTAAATAAATGGGTTATGTAACAGATTGCCATTGGTTTCTATTTCACAGACTATTTGTGCAATACTATAGTAGTTCAGCTGAATGTGAAATGTAACTATGCTGTATTTTATGTTAACATATGAGAGGATGTATGGCTAAAGTATGTGTTTAACACAATATATGGATTTAAAAAAAGATAGGTGCATCTTATAGGTTGTAAATGTACTGATTCATTGGAAAACTTGTTGATGGCTTCAAGCATAAATGATTATCAAAACAATATAATCCATTTGTGGTTTATTAGTATTACTATTCAGAACTAAGAAATAATCATTTTTTGTACTTTGTGAATGATCAACTTGTAGAAATCATTTGTAGCATCAATCTGATTACTGATGAGTGACTGATAAATATTGTAAGCTTTTGTGGACAGTAGTCTTATAATATTCATTCAAACCAGGTAGTCTTACCTTTGCAATACTGAAAATTTTTCAGTATTGTTTGAATGTATATTTTAACAAATCCTGAATAAAACTTGCAAATGTTTTTCACATTGTTTACCCATAATTCTCCATTTTCCCACTTTCCATGTGACTTACTGCACAAGTAGAAGGAGTTCCTACATAAGCTCTGCTTTCCTGCCATAATTTAGGCACTGTTCTTTCTTGTGCAGTTTTTTTTGTCATTATCAGAATTTCTATAACTTTGTTGTTCATACTTATACAGTTTATCGATAGTATTTGGTGTAAAATTGTCAGCTCTGATGGTTTAACATATTTTTGTTTTATAACAATTGTGTGGAAACTTAATTTAGCTAACAAATTGTTTTCCTTTTAAAATTAAAAATAAGGCCAACATTTAAAATTCACAATAAAAATTTTATTTGGGTGATGGCCAAAATTAATAGACTACATGTTTCGGTAACTTTTCGCTATCATCATCAGGAACTGAAATATGTAATCTATTAATTTTGGCTATCAGCCAAATAAAACTATTTTTCCTTTTAAATGTTGGTTCATTTTTTATATCTTAAACCTTATTGCACTAATTGCTTTGATTAAAATTCCACTGTATTCCTTTGTTTTTGATAAAGATTGATCTTTACCAGACCTAATTGTCTTTAGAGTCTGCCAACTTGTATTTTTCAGCTACAGTGCTAGCCCTAATCCTGATGAAACTTCTGTTGGTCTCATTTCTTTTTCTCACAGACATGTTTTATATTTTCAATATTGAATATGTTTTTGAATTATTACACAAAGGGTGCTTGTGTCATATGAGATTATTTCAGAACTTGAATCGTTTAATATTCTTTCTTAATATTTTTTGTACAGCTCTGAAGATGACAGGGATTCAAGGAAAGACAGCATGTGCTTTATTTAAATCGAAAATTGTTTGTAATGTAGTTAACATTTGTTGCATATTTTTTAAATAGTTCTATAAAGATTTGATCATTTTCTTATTTGAACTGATGTGATTATTACAGATGTGTCATTGTTGGCACATTACTTGTTACAGTTATTTATTTTAAATGTTCTAAGGCAATATACACCTCTTCATGTAATTAAGCTATATTCCCCGTGTATCTGTCTTAGAGATTTGCATGCAACTAGCCTTTAGGCAACTCCCATCTAATATCACGAAATTTCTTGTGAATCGTGCTACTGCACAATGATGTTATTATGAGGCAAAAGCCCTCCACCAATATGATAGTGACACCCCTTCTTGGGCTCTCGTGAATCTACGTTCTTTTCCCTGGCATTCAACACATCAGACATGTTTTTCTTTTTAAATTTAATGAGGTTTGCGATGTTTAAGGAACTTAATTTCCTTTTTTTCTGCAAACTACGTACACACTAGATTATGTAACATCTACTACTAGTGTGAGTGAATAATTTCCTCACATAGGTTATGTAACAACTCTGGCCTATGGAGGCACATGATTGGGGATGATGTGATGGCCATTGTGCATGGGGTAGTGGGTTACCTTATACAGTCAGGACCTTCAGCTCCAGTCTTCTTCAGATGTTACTTCCCCTTGTATTGAGGGGAGAATGAGGAGGATGAATTTGATTGTTTCCTTCTCCTGGTTATGTTTTGAGAAATTCTATCCCCGTTGAAGAGAAACTTTAAACTTTCTCACATTATCAGGACTTAGTTTCACAAGTATGCACCATTCTTTCTCTTTCCACTATGTCATATTCTTCTTCTTCTTCCCTAATTCTTAAATCTAACCCTAACTAATTACGTTTATCTTTTCCTTGACCAACTACATTCCCACAATCTCAGGCAGTCCATCAGGCATGCTCCCATTTCTCACTCCTTCTTGTGGATCATTTTGTTACGATCCATTTCAACAACTCGTTGGTTTTTCCTATATCAACTACCAAGTGGGAACCCAATCCAGGACCCCTTGCTTTCAAATGCTGGATGTTCCTTATTGATCCAGTTCTTAATGGGCTTGTCTCATTGCCTGCCATGTACCAAAAGCTATGAACCTAGTTGTGGACTGCCTCTCTCTCAGCATGATCATGTCCTGCCCACACAATGGTCTTTTCACCCCAGCTTTTCCATTGGGGTGCTTTCTCTTGGAGACTCCATTCATCAATGACTTACCACCCCTCTCATTCCCAAGCTTCCTCTTTTTTGATCAGCTATAACCCATCACTTGGCCCTGGCTATTCATGCCTTCACTTAGGATTAGCCTTATCCTTTTCATCATGCTTACTCACTTCTCTGTCTTTTACCTTAGATCCTAGCCTCAATATGAGACATTCCTTGTTGTGTACTTTTGGTGGTACTCCTCTGGCTGGCTTAACCTTGATTCCTTCTTCTGTGCCACCTGACAGCCCAACCTCCTCTTCTCTCACCAATTATACTCTCTCTCCTGTTCCAATCTCACACGTTACTGTTCCATCATGGGATCTAGTCCCTCCACCTTCATGTTTGGGATTTATCTAGTCTATTGCCTGTTAAACTAGACTTTTCAATCTGGTAGCCTTTTCCTTTCTCATTCCTGTTCTTTTATCTTATCCACCTTTCTCCTGACCATCCTACCATGAGCCATCTCTTTTCCTTTTAAATGTCTGTTTGATAGTGAATCAGCTGTCTCCACCATTGCCTGTTATTAGGTAGACTTATCTACAACATTTCACCATTCTCAATACTGCAAGTTGTTTTCCTCCCCAGTTCTCTCCAATTTGTTCTGGTCTTTCATTATCCATAGACCCATTTGGCCTGTTCCCATGCCTGACTGGAACCTCAGTATCATCCTGCACAAACTTATCCATGCCCCTTTCAAGCCATTGGCAACCTGCAACTTATACCACCTTTTTCTTAAGACATATGTCCTTCTACTTCTCACCTGTGGTTGCTGTCATTCAGATATCTATACTATCAACTCTTTTTCTTTATGCCTTTCCATTATTCTTAAATTCTTTTTTTATCCTGACTAGTCCTTCTTCTCTAAGTCTTCAACCACCTAGGAAGGAAATTACTACTTATCTCCTATCTACCTTCCTTCCTTTTTTCCACCTCTATGGTCAGTTGGATCTGGATAGACTTTTGTGCCCTGTTTATGTTGTTTGTTGCTAATTAGATCATCTCTCTCACTTTTATGGCTCTTGCCTTTGACTCTACATTCCCTGGGAGTCTTCTCTCTCCAGGGACATATTTTTTTTACCCTTACAGGTAACATCCATTAATTTCTATGTTTGGTTTACTCCTCATTGGGATTCGATGCTCACAGACTATTCCACATTTCATCCCATCAAGTTTGTTACATCATCATTTGAAACAACTGCTGGATAAGATCCTTCAAGCCGGCACATGGACAACTTCTCACACCTTTGTTCCCAACTGTCTTCACCATCTGGCTGTCTTGTCTCTTGAAAGTTACCACCTGCCTCCATTCTCCTATTCTACAGAATACCTACTGTCTTTAGACAGGTGAGTACACTTCCTTTTTCTTATTACAAAATTTGTCTATAGGATTCCACTGGGTGACTGGTAGTGCCTCCCAGAGTATACTTATTTTCCAATATTCTGCATCGAGCCAGGGTAATGGAAAGCACTCATACTATCTGCCCTGGCTCCATATATATGCCCACTGTTAAGATAGGGTGTTCTGCTAGACCACATGATATACCCTCATGGTATAGTTATATATCTGACTACTGTCTAGTCCAGAATGTACCTATTCTGCCTGCTTCCTTAGTTCTCACTTGATGGCTCTTCAAAATAGTGATACGTGGTCACCTGTTGCATTGTCTTCAGTGAAAGACCTTTCTGGCTGAAACAGGACCAGTAGGAATTCTGGCATTTTCTCTGAGTCTTCTTATTATGAATTCTTCCCCCACTTTTTCTTTCAGTAGAGCATGGGAGACCCTTACTAATTACTAGTTCCTAGCTACTGGGGTAATGGACCATGGAGAATCTTCACTGATTGGGACCTAACTGCTGGGGCTAGAACAAGGGATGCCAATCAGTGGGAAGGGAGGTAGTGGTGATACTGTCAGTGTAGCACAGGTCAACCCTCATAACTACTTATGCCACTTGTGTCCTCCACTTGCAGTTGTTGTCTGTTTGTTCAAGTTTAGATGAGCACACTCTACACCTGTGTCCTCCTCTTGCAGACATAACGCATCCAATTGAGTGAGATGAGCATACACACTAATAAACCATGCCCCTTCCTGCAGCTGATGTCTGTTCAATACAGTCAAGGTTAGTACCTTATATATATGTGCCCTCCTCCTGCAGTCATCTCCTGTTCAGATGAATTGAGGCAAGCATGCACTAACAAACCATGCAACTGATGTCTGTTATGTTAAGTTGAGGAGTGCACGCACACCATTCCACACACTATGACATGAATTCTGTACCCTCCTACTGCAGCAGGTATCAGTCCAATAGTCTAACAGTAGAGTTGAGGTGAGCACAGTGTACAATCTGAATGTGCCCCAAACATGCTACACATATTGGCTATCCAACCTTTTGTGTGCAAGTACTTGAACAACCATGTTCTTATTCAGCCCATTCCTGCAACATGTGGGGCTCATTTGCCTCTTACTTCCTTTTTCTTGGATAAAGAGTATACCCTGGAAGAGATGAGATGCAGTCTCCCACAAGTGTATCCTTATGGAGCTCTTCCTATTTGGTGTCACACTCGATGGGTTTCCTTTGGCAATTTCTGAAAGAAACTCATTAAGGTGAATTTCTGCATTGGACCATCTACCACTTCATTGTGGGATTCTAGCTGAAGGTTTGGAGAGGCATGTATCACCTTTAAGTTAACATTTTCCTTTCCTGAAAATGTATTTCCAATAGATACTTGCCTCTCCCACACCTTCCTACCCATCCTTCCCACATCTGGTGCACCTTAGTATTCCTTACCACATTAAAGAATGAAAATTCATAAGTGCAAAAGCATAGAGGGAGTTAGTTTGCAAGGAGATGTGTCATCTTCCTATTGGTGGAGGGCTATTGCCTCATAATAACATCATTGTGCAGTAGCACAATTCACGAGAAATCTTGTGAGACTAGGTGGGAATTGCCTAAAGGCTAGTGGCATGCAAATCTCTAAGGGAGATGCATAGAGAAGATAGATTAATTGTGTGAAGAGGTTTATATCTATTGGAAATACATTTTCGTATAAGGAAGATGTTAACTTTAAAAGGCTTTACATTTCATAGTCATAGTTAAAGTTGTTAGATTTTAAGAGAAAAGGAGTTATGTTGTTGTTGTTGTTTTTCAGAATGTAATATGAAAAAATGTGTACTCAAACTCATTTAGTTACAAAAAGAATATGATTTAAAGTTGTGTCTTTGATAAAATGATTGTTATCTTCATAAGATTTGGGACACAGCAGGTCAGGAAAGATTTCAGTCTCTTGGTGTAGCATTTTACAGAGGAGCTGACTGTTGTGTTCTGGTATTTGATGTGACGGCTCCAAATTCATTCAAGTCTTTGGATTCATGGAGAGATGAGTTCCTTATCCAAGCATCACCTAGAGACCCAGAAAATTTCCCTTTTGTAGTGATTGGAAACAAGATAGATTTAGAAAACAGACTGGTAAGTGAGAATAAACAAAATTTTTAATTATTATTAATTGTTATTGTTGAAAGCACAAGATTAGATGGAGGGAGAATGCACTATTGGACAATAAAAATAAACTATGTGTCTGTGTGTGAAATAGATTTGAGGTAAGTTAAAAGAAAAAATCTAAATTAACTAAGGTTGTCCATTTTGACCCTTTTTTAAAAATGTTAATAAAATATAAACTAAAGCAAAATGGTAACTGAACATTTTAGTTATGGATCCATTTTGTAGATGATTTGAGGGGAAAGATTAGGTTAAAATGTTTTAAAGCTCAGTAATTTTATTTGCCCACAAAAACATGAGATACAGAGTTGAAGATGCTTATGGTTGAATGCTGTATAAAGTTTCACTGTAAACCTTTTCAGGCCAGTAGTCAGATATTGGGAGTATGGCATTTCCATTTATAAGACTTTATCTTATATATGCTATCATGTTTGCAGCTTGGTGATGTCAAGTTTAGCCCTCTATGTCCTGGCATCATTTCTTGCACATGTCACAAGGCTTTAATGACTTACATTCATAATTTTTATTAAACTACTTTTTGTTTGTTTTACCAATTAGTATAACATAAAATCTTAGCTGATAATCCATATTTTAATAGTATATAAGTTTTAAGTTTTTAATTTTATAAGGCAATATTTAAAAAAATCCTGAATTTCCTCTGGTGTGAGAAATGGGACATATGTTCTCTAGGCATCCTCTCTTTTCCATTTCATTCACCATCCCTCCAATAAGTACAAAATTTAACATAAATTACTCACTATAACATCATCATTGCTAAGGCAAACCATAGTTTTTATAGCCTTCAATTTTGTTTGGTTACAAAGCTATTCAATAAAAAATATGCCCCCTCTTGTCACATCCTTTCGTTCAGAATTTGTAAATAGTTTTCTCTTACATTTAATTCTATATTACATATAAACAAAAGAAAGCCAAGGTTTTCATTTGTCTATTACATTGTTTTCTGAACGGAGCTTGTGGGTAATGTAATTCGATAGTGTAATGTGAGCTCCATACCCCCCAAGTGATTAAGAACTTATAATGGCACGAATAGTAGTTAGACATGGTTCAAAGGCCAATGAAATAATAAACTTTAAGTATAAATAGATGTATACTGTTATGAGTTTAAAGATATTTTGGTTAAAGGAATATCATTTCATGTTTCAATTTGAAGTCATTCTAGAAAGAAAAAAGGGTAACTTAAATTTATTTAGGTTTTTTTTTTGGTGGTTACAAGGTTGGTCAAATTGACCAACCTTGTATAGAGTTAGGGTAGAGAAAATAACAGATAAAATGTAAAGTTTTACTGAAAACTTATGGTGGTTGTGAGATTGGTCAAATCTACCGAACCTGAACAGAGATTAATTTCTGAAAATAACAGATAAAATATAAAGTTTTTCCTTAAGAAACACTTGATAACTATCTCGACATTATAGTAAGATTTTGCATGTGAAATTTAAAAACTTTCTGGTGCAATAAAGTATTTTTAATCTTAAAATGAATATTACTTTGCATGATAGATAAGCAACATGCGAAAAGAAAAAATACAGATAAGAAAAACATTGCTTTATAAACCTTAAGATTTAATAATAAAAAAATTGATATTTTGCATATGAAAGCATTGTAATGTTTACTTATTTGCCAAATTTTGTTAACATTCGCATATCAATTTAAAAGTTATAGCATGAAAACTATAACAAGCACAAAATGGTTACGAGGTCTGTCCCAGGGACCAAGTCTGTGCTGAAAAAGAGTTAAACGAGTACAAAGAGATCATGTGGTTGGTCAAATCGACTGAGGGAGTAAAAACATAATGTACCTATCTGAAATTTTTATGAGCAATTTTATAATTGTATTCCAAGAAAAATTACTGTGTAACACAGCTACAGTTTATTATGGTATATTAAAATGATTTTGGAGGCTAACCATGTTGTTACAGTCCATGTTGCTGTGTATGGTTATACTCTGTCTGGTGACTATGCATCTTGACAATAGCCCTGCAACATAGTTTTCTTTGTAAAATGCTCCTTTGTAAGGCTGTCATGACCATAGCATACCATTCCTCCTTGCAGGCTTTCGATAATTTGTCTGGTATGTGAGCACCCATTTTAACTGTATGATCTCAGAAATTAGCTTGCAAATTTCCTGAATTTTTTTCTGAGCATAATATACCAGTCAAAGCCCCTGACAAGGAAAGTCTACATAATTTTATACAAAATAGCACTAATTTCAACCTTGTAATTCAGTACAAGTGTAGTTTTACCAATTTTACCCCAAGACTATTTCTTAACCTGGGTTGTCATGGTGTGATGTAATTGTCTATATCTTGTTTAATTTCTACTAAGCACCATTTTATATGTTCATTAGATTTAATTTAACTAAAACCAGATAGTTATTCAGTACCTTAGAAATCCTGAATTTTTTTGGTTAAGCAACTGATCTGAATTAATGCACAGTTTTACGTGTGTGTACAATAGCATAATCGTGACCCAGTGTTCCACGTTATGCATATCTGTAGGTAAATAGCATATAAGAATAATGATTCAACTGAAGACATTGTACCTGTAAGTAATTGCATGCACAAGAAATAGATAGCCATTATGTAAGAGAAGTATCATTCACATACACTCCCACATCCAGAAATATTAATAGCCAAAGATGTTTATATATTTGCATTTGCTCTTTATTTTAGACAAGTGTATAGCCTTTCAAAAATGGTGGGGCAAGTACTACCACCCCAACCCCATTAGAAAAAAACTCAAAACAGATTAGATTACATGAACATTGCATAAAAGCTGTTGTCACACATCATTAATACACTTGTAATAAATCTTAACATTTTTCACTATTAAAGATTTAAAAAACACAAGTTATTCTCACAGATAAACACTGTTATGAACATTCCACCATCATGCTTGCTGTTTTGCCAATTCTCAATCGATTGCTTTATGACAAACACTCCTTTGATTTCTAAAGACCAAGAAATATGAGCATTTTTTTAGTATTTGACTATTCTTCTCCAGGGGTAAAAAATATTATAGTTAAAGAGTGTGGGATAATATGCCCTTTTTGATAATTCTAAATCCCTGATATGAACACCATGATTGATGGGTACAGCACAAATAGCCCCTTGTTCAGTCATTTGCTGGAATGACCAAATAAAAATGACGGACATTAAATGTAAAAAAAAAACATATATACACACACACACACACACACACACACACACACACACACACACACACACACACACACACACACACACACACACACACACACACACACACACACACACACACTATATCTATGCATATAGTTAATTCTCATATTTTAGCTTTATCAATGTCTAAAGTAATAGCTGTGTCATTTTATTAATGTCATGTTAATTACCAAACACATTATTTCAGCATGTTAAGACAGCCAACATTACTCTGTGAACTCTATTATGTCTGGATGAATGCATCCTGCATCAAGGGGAAACTACACCATAGAATTAAAAAATAATTATTGAAAATAGACTTGTACTCATTCTTCTGTGCATTAAATTGGAATTTTTAATTACTTACAAAAAACATACCATAATGAAATCTTTTCAGATTTTCAAAGCTGTAAATTTCATACAAATATGACATATAAAAAATAAGATATTTTATTTTCAGAAATTACATAATCTGTAGAAATTTCATCTCGAGTTTCAGACTGTTTCACAAAGCAATAAAAAAAACAACTATGTATATAACAGGTGCATTTCATTGACAAACCTGACTGTTAGAGTTAAAAGTAATATAAATATGTGTTTTATTGACAAAATATATTTCTCTGCTTCTTTTCAAAATTATATAAAACTAACTCAAATTCTCCCATGCTGATGTGACATCAGCTGGCTAAAAAACATGGCATTCTTTCTCTTGAAACCTCGTGAGAGTCAAATTACTACAAACAAAGAAAACAATAAAAGTTTTTTTATTTTGACACTACTAAATTCAATACTTACTGTTGTTTTTTAACTACTTGAAACCATCATATTGGTATTTCTCACATTTGGGCAATATTCAAACACACCTATTCATTATTTGCCACCATTTCATAATTAACACTTTTAGGATGTTTATCTCATCTGAATTTATACTTACAGCTGTTTTTGTGGAGGGATTTTGGAAACTTGTGATTTAAAATGCTTCATTTGTTATTGTCTGCACTCTTATTGTTAATTGAAGTATTTTGTTACATTTCTCTTATATGTACAGATGAGAAAACTTTGACATGTAGAATAACTAGTATTAGGAAACTAAATCTTTAGCTTGTTTTTAACTATAGCATTATCTTTAGAGAAAGATGTTTCAGCTTTTTATCAAGTTTGTTGAAGGCCAAGAATTATACAGTCAATCTCAAAAAATAAATTATGTTTTATTAAAATTGTTTTGATTTCAAAATTTGAGATGATAACATTACACTTTAAATGCTGGATATATCAAAAATAATGTTTAGAAATTTTCTTTTTAAATATTAACTGGTGTCATAATTAAGTTTTATGATATTGAAGTGAGTTATCAATATCTAGATCTTCACTAAAAGAGCTCAAGGCTGGTGTCAGAGTAAGAATAACATTCCTTATCAATATCTAGATCTCCACTAAAAGAGCTCAAGGCTGGTGTCAGAGTAAGAATAACATTCCTTATTTTGAGACAAGTGCCAAAGAAGCTATCAATGTGGAACAAGCATTTCAGACTGTTGCAAAGAATGCTTTGGCTCAAGAGACTGAAGTGGAATTGTATAATGAGTTTCCAGACCAAATAAAGTTGACAAATGATCAGAAACCAAGGTCAGATGGATGTGCATGCTAATTACAGATTTCATTTCTATACAGTTCTTGTGTAAGTAAAGAACGAGTTCACAAAGGTCTTTTTCAGAGGTAAAGTTCTGAGCCAAGAGAAATACTACCCTAAACCTCAATAGTAAGTGTGTCTGCTCTGCCTCTATAAAAGGCCATTTATCTCATTGCCCAAAAATTTACATCTAAAACAGTGCACACTGGCTGTTCTACAATTAAAATCTTTGTTTTTTGTTTTGAAATCTTATGTTTAATTATTTATAAATGCACTAGGTGTACATATAACACTTTCACCATTTATAAGTGGTAAGAAAATAGAATTTAGTATGACACAGTAAATTACAAATCAAACCTGTATCTTCAATAATAATAACAGGCACAAAAGTTTCATGTTTTTGTAAATTAAGTACTAGTATCTTTAATTTAAATTATAAAAAAACTACATTGTATTCTAGTTGTTTAAAATTATATGTTAATTAAAACTTTTCAAATTTAGCAAATTTTTAAAGTAAAGTGAATAAAATACACCATTGACCTGGTGGTAACTTTGAACAGTGTTTGTGATTCTTAAAAAATGTAAAATTGATTCTGAACACTTACAGAATTGAGATAAATATTGATTGCTTAACATTTTACTAGTGTACACTGGTATGTTTCAATTGAAAGGTAGCTTGAACTTTTCACATCAGATAACTTGTTTTCTAAAGTACTCTTACTATTAAAATAAAATGTGAGGCATTTGTAGTAGTTTTAGAGATATTTGTAGACTATATTTATAATTTTTTACATTTATGTATTTTGTAGCTCTGATAATAAAATTAATTTGTTTAGTAGCAGTAAAAGTCAGCTATGCTGTTTATTGTGAGCATTTTTGAAAAATAATTAAATCATTGCAAAATCTACAGGTAATTGATTAAATAATACTTTTAACTTTTGTATAGCTTAATGGAATCTGCGCACTGGATGTGCCTGTTTTTAAAACATTTCAAAACTAGAGAAATCAGTGATGAACAAAATGTAGTTTCTTTGGAACAGTGTTGAATTTATTTGAATTATAATATTACCAGTGTTTATCTAAAATAGTTTCGGTTTTAGTTGAATAACAAGGTACTAGTATTGTCAAAAGTGTATGATGATCTTACTTGCAGATAATCCTGATTGAGGTTGAACATTTCAGGGTTGTTAGTTTTTATCAATGAAACATTGGTATACTTTATTGTATTAGGTATGATCTTTATTAAAACAGTTTTGTTGAAAATTATACAGTAACACCCTAAATTATATGCACCTTTTAATCAGTTTTAATACAAATTAAACAGTGTTGATCTAAAAGAATTGAGTAATAAAACAAGTACTAGTGATAAACTGTAAGCTATTGTTGAAATTCCGTATTAAGTGTTGGAGCAACACTGAAATATCAGAATGGTATTTTTGTTGTTTGTCAGTCTGTTTTGAAAAGCATACTGAACATTTTGAAAGTTTAAAAAAGATTCTTATCTGAAAGAAAATTCATATTAGTTTGTATAAATGTTTTGATATTTCTGAAAACTTGATAAAGAAACCAAGTGTAAACTTTCTATATAGATCAAAATATTAAAAAAGTATTTGGGTTAATGTACTCTTTTTAAACATTGTTCAGATTTTAATGGGTTGCAAATGTTTTTCAAAAACCTCTATTGCTTAGTGTTTGTGATGTTTACAGGCTATTGGGATAATAGGTGTTATGGGGTTCTTGACTTGAAATAATCAAGATACTGTTTAGTTGTATAATTTCGTTGAACCTAAATGAAGCTTTTACTTTCTTGTGAAACTTTGAGTCTTGAAAAAGGCACAGTTAGAAGTTAACATAATTTAATATTTATATCAACTGGAATTAGCAATTTTATAACAATTGTCAATAAAGTATACTTAACAATAAAATGTAACATAAGTAGCTTCTACATCTTTTTGTATTTTAATATTATTAATAAATGACCTTATCACACCAAAAATGTTATTTTTCTTTAATTAGACACTCATCGTTTTGCTTTACAGCTTCAAAAGCATTCTATTAAAATATAAACTGTAACTGACTGTAAAAAGCGTACAGTTTGTGTTTTAATGGAACGGTTCTGAAGAAGCTGTGAAGTAAAACATTGAGTTTCCAATTAAAGAAAAATAACAAATTTGATGTGGTAAGGTAATTTATTACTATTATTAAAATATCTTTTATACATCAATATGCACTACAGAAATTAAATAACTTTTTGTATTTATCAAATGTCACTTTAAAGGGCTTTATAGATTGTATCTTTCCTGTCCATGCTTTTGGAATAATTACAAAATAAATATAGTTATTGCATTCCAACTGTAAGTAACTGGCAAATCAATAAAAATTGTATTATGGTTTCAACCTTCAAGTTGTTCACTACTTAAAGAACATGATAGTTGAGAGTTAGAGCAAGATGCATTATTTTTGCTGCATTAACTTCATTGTTTTCTCTTTTTCATCTCGTATCCCCCCCCCCCCCCACAAAAAAAATTGTTTTGATTTTTCTTCAATTTTATAAATGCAAGGAACATTTAAGGACCTCTTAGGTAAACTGTAATGACAAAAATTTATTTATTAACTACAAAATATTGTTTACACCTAGTTAAGAAGGGTACCAAGATTATCTTGATCATTAAAAAATAAGAAAAGGCAGATGGATTAAAATTACAATAACAAAATTGACAAGAAAACCAATATGATTTTGAAAATGATACATAATATCAATGAAGGTATGAGAAAAAACAGATGCTCAAAGATACTCAGAATCTTGGGGCATTAGGTGGAAAGATGAACTAAGTATAGAAACTTAGCTACAGTAAAGTTTACCCACAATATCTATTAAAACTTTTCTTCTTGTCTTCATTCTTATAACATTCAATACTGGTGGAGTCCACATACTGCATAATGTTGAGTAACTTTATGTATTTACCTGTTACAACACTTAATTTCAAGAACTGACCAAAAGACTGCTTAAAATCAGTCTTTCAAAGTAAAATTTTAATTGGAACCCAGTAGTAATTAATGGTATCAATTGAATTATTGATGGTAATTTTGTTTAAATTTTTGTGTGATTCATATGCATCCAAAAAATGTCATGGACCCATAACAACTTGTGGGAATCATGAATGAATCATTAGAGGATTAAAGATGAAACATTTAAACTTTTCTGGAAGAAATAGAACTAATAATACTTCCAGTAAACAACAAAGCAAATACTTGATGAACGTTAAAGCTAAATATTTCTGTACAAAAAAAAAGTATAAAGAAATAAATACAAATTTGAAGAATTAAAGCTTATGGATTACACAGGTAAGTGTTTTACAAACTTATCCTATTTATGGGAAAAGAGTTTTAGTAAAATGTTTTCAAATGCATTTTTAAAATCCAGTTGGAGAAGTGGTCATAAATGTTAGTTTTTGGCTCATTTACATTGGTGGAACTTCATATTGCTTTTCATTGGTCTGGCACTACATCGGTCAGACCTGACGATGTTCACTATATGATGCTGCGCCTGCTTCTCTTGCTCTTCTTCTGGTTGTTTTTAACAGGATTTAGCAGAAGAATATGTTTCCTGTTGCTTGGCACCAGGCTATTGTCTTACTTTTCTCTAAGCTCGGCAAAGGATCCCAAGATTCCTTCTAATTATCGTCCAATTGATTTGACTAGCTGTTTCTGTAAGGTCTTAGAGAGGATGGTTAATGTTCATATTGTTTGGTTCCTCGAATAACATAACCTCTTCTCGCCCACCTAATGTGAGTTCCGTCAACAGCACTCCACCATGGACCATCTGATTCAACTTGAAACCTCCATCAGGAAGCTTTCCTCAAGTGGAAACATCTTGTTTCTGTTTTCTCTGATCTTGCAAGGCTATTGTTCTCCCTTGTTCAAAGCCTGGGAATGATGCTAATATTTCTTTTAATTCCTTCTGGTTGTTTTTAACAGGATTTAGCAGAAGAATATGTTTCCTGTTGCTTGGCACCAGACTATTATCCTACTTTTCTCTAAGCCTGGGAAAGGATCCCAAGATTCCTTCTAATTATCGTCCAATTGCTTTGACTAGCTGTCTCTGTGAGGTTTTGGCGTGGATGGTTAATGTACATCTTATTTGGTTCCTTGAATCAGACAAACTTCTCTAGCCCACCCAATGTACTTTTAATCGACAGTGCCCCACTGTGGACCTCCTGATTCTTCTCGAAACCTCTTTCAGGAAAGCCTCCCTCAAGAGAGAGCATCTTGTTTCTATCTTCTGTTATCTTAAGAAGGCTTATGACACTACATGGAGGTTTAGCACTTTGCCCATTTTTATTCATAGCTTTTTGTTTGACAGAAGATTTCAAGTCAGTGTAGGTTTGACCTTGTCCTGTTCCTCTGGGCTGTGTCTTGAGTGTCACACTTTTCAGTATAAAGATCAATGCTATCACTAAACAACTTCCTCCTACTGTTGCAAATATCCTCTACGTCGACGACTTCCACATTTTTTGTCAGTCATCGAAAATGAGATATATTGAGCAGCAGCTTCAGACTTCTCGCTTGTTGGGGTGGACAACAGCGAACAGTTCCCCCCTTCTCTGCCTCTAAAACCGTTTGTATTCACTTTTGTCACCAATGGGGTTCACACCCTGATCCTGAGCTCCATCTTGGTGGTGGTGTTCTTCCTGTGGTTCGTGAGACGAAGTTCTTGGGGCTTCTGTTTGACCACAAGTTAACTTTTATTCCTTACCTTAAGCAGTTTCATATCAAGTGTATCAGGGCACTGAACATCCTTCGTATTCTCTCTTTCACTTCTTGAGGAGAGGATTGTTGTTCTACACTGAAGATCTATTGTGGCCTCATATGTTCTAAGCTGGAAATAGACATTCTGCCATTTTTCCTTTTGGCCTTTGTATCCAGACACGGCTGGCTGAATTGGGTCTATCATTGGATGATGTTGCTGAGTCCGATGTTCAACCTATCCTGCTATGGCTCCTTACCATCCCCACTTGTGTGACCTTTCTTTGAATCATCTGAAGAAGACAGATACTCCTGATTGGAAGTGCCATATTCTCTTTGCCAGACATCTTTTGAACCATTCTTCTGTTCCCGTCTTTATGGATGGTTAAAAATCAGGTGACTCTGTCGGCTCTGCCATGATTTGGTGTGCCTCAGTGGTTGCTCACAGGATCCTCTGTACAGTTTCTGTGTTCAATGCCGAGTTCTATGTCATTTCTCTTGCCTTGGATCACATATAAGCTAAGCATTAAACTAACTGTACTATTTACATAGCCAATGTGTAACCTTTGTGACACTCAAGTCACAATTATCCATATATTGTTTTCGTGCCATTGTTACGACATGTTTTTTCTCAAGTTTTACTCCTGATGTTGGACAGTGTCACAGGTGATGGTGACACTGTCTAGCTTGATTGAATTTTTAGAGTTTTATGGGTCATTGGTCTTTTTGTGTCTAAGTTTTTTAACCTGATTTTTGGGCTTTTTTTAGCTTTTAACTTGATTTTTTTTTAACTTTTCATAGAGTTTTACTTTTTGTTTTTATACTGGTTGTTTTGTGTAGATAGCCTAGTTGCTTTGGGCCAAAAAAGGCCAAACAAACAACCAATCAGAGAAAACGAAGTTTCACAATAAAAAGGTTAACGATATTTAAGAAACGCAACGTTGTTGTTGGGGGCACTGATTAACGTTTCGGAATTATACAGAATCCATCTTCAACATCTTAAGCAAAATAAAATATTACAACATTCCTAAGTAAATAGCTATACTACATTACTATAATAACGATAATTTAATGAAACTAAAACAACTAAGTACCCACAAAATCCAGTTTTTTTTTAAATTTTGTGGAGAACATTTAAACCATAGACACCAAAGAAAATGCAAAAACATGTATGTGCAAACAAAATAGTATTTATTCCTCAATAATGTAAGTCATAGCTTAATTGGTCAGGAGGTTAAGACGCTTGACGCACAATCTGAGGGTCACAGATTTGAATCCCCATCCCCCTCCCAAAATGATCACCCTTTCAGCCATAGGGGCGTTATAATATGACAATCAGTCCCACTATTCGTTTGTAAAAGAGTAGCCCAAGAGTTGGCGGTGGGTGGTGCTGACTAGCTGCCTTCCCTCTAGTCTTGCACTAATAAATTATGGACAGCTAGCGCAGATAGCCATGTGTAGCTTTGCGCGAAATTTAAACCAAACCTTAGCTTACTGGCCAGCTTCAGTGTTTCACAGATTGACTAAACTTGGCTGTTGAATCTAGAAGAAAAAGGTTCCAAAAACGTTTAGACAATACAAAAACCAAGTATAGAATTATGACAATTTCAAGGCAGACCAGGATCCTAGTGTGGTATCCTACAATCTTTAGGTTATCTACACCAATAATCCTTCCAAATACATATATTCAATAAAGATAAACACTCCACTTGTACAAATCTATATCATCACATGGAATTGGTAAAACCCCACTCTACAGGGGTCTGTTACAGAAATAAAACCATGTTTACATAAACTTTATGAATGAACATCGAAATATGTGACCATTTTACATCCGGTTAACAACAATGTTATTAACTGTATGCAAAACATCTGCATGCAAATGTAGGGAAAATGCCTGAATATACATAACTAAATGAATATTATAAGCTATTTATGGAAGGGTGAGATTAGCAGTTGAATGTAAATTCAAAATCACACGAGCGAAAGGAATAGCTAAAGCCTGACTTTTTCACTACAGTCGACAGTCAGTCTCAAGATTCTGACTAATTATGGCAGTTACATGAATACTTATATTTAAACAGCTCCATCTAGTTTGTTCTTAATCAGTAATACGGATTTTTACGCATGAGCAAGGAAGTATCAACCTGCATTTGTTACATGCCATCCTTCTAAAAATCTCCTGCAGATATGTTTTTGCTCTATATATAAAATTTGATAATTCTTACAATCAATAATATGATCTGCTAAAGAAACATGTTCAGCTAAAGCAAACTCTAAACTTTATCATTTTTGCTCCCCCCCTCCATTGCCGTCTAGTCCCCCCTATGTATTTAATATTCCAATATTTACAACCAATATGATAAACAGCATTTGATTTTTATAAATAACAACTATTATCATTAAGTTGCAACAAAATATCATAGAAAAAAGTAGATAATTTTTTACCCAGATCTTGAACATAAGGAAGGGTAATCCTAGTTTCTGCGATTTCATGTTTTTTTTTTTTTTTTTGTGTGTGTGTAAAAGCATGTTTCTAAAAATGATTCTGAATAACCACTTTGTTTCAGAATATCTTGAATGAAACTTAGTTCTATATCTGATAGTTCCGTGCAAATAGTGCTGGCTCTGTGATTCAGTGTAGATGCAACAGCCTTTTTACGTGTCAAGAAGCATTTTCATTGTGCTCAATAACTGCTGAAACCGAAACAGGATATTTTTACAAAATGGTATCTTAGAGACAAAATTTAAACTTTTAGCATATCTCCAAAACTATTGTTACGACAGCGAAAGTCATGTGACGATAGTAACACGTCATGATATTCACGAAGGATCGGGAAACATCATGAA
>NW_013665886.1:177344-178741 GCF_000517525.1 Limulus polyphemus
GGACGAACAATACTAAGGAAAGAGCAGTGTTACAACAGCGGTAGTCACGTGACTCTGGTAACACGTCATGATATTCACGAAGGATCGGGAAACATCATGAATAATCCAGTATGTGCTGTATGTAAGTGCGCCGGATAACACGAGACTAATCAATCGGAATTGAATTGCAGACAGAGATAGAGACGGACAAGTGAGTCAAGCACGTGAATCGTTCGTTGTGAATTATAGCGTTTGTTGAAGTTATACCGTGACTGTGGAAATTAAATGTATTGCAAAGTTGTATTGAGAAAGAATAAACTAGTTTTATTTAAGAAAGGACTTGTATTGCTAAAGTTTCTTCGGAAAGAATTTTTACGGAAAATTAACAAACGAACAGAGACGTAACACTATTAAAGAAGAACGTAACAGTAGTGGACTGTGACAACCGAACAACAATAATATTTAATGATAATTGAAAGGGAATACAAGTAAAGAAATGACAAATGAAAATGAAACATGCATGAAATAGTTGTGGAGAATGCAATAAGAAAGCAAAGGAGAAATATATATATCATAAAGAACAAACAGAGTTGTATTAAAGTTCATGAAAAGAACATTTTAGTAGTGATGGAAAGAGTATTATAGAGAATTAATTAATGTAGACAATATGAGAGGGTTTTAGAAACCGTCAGAAGGAGGAGAAGAGATGCAGATAAAAGGCAGTAACAACTTTAATAAGTACCAATCAAATAATTTTAGGTATCTAGCCTCCAACACTAGTGATGAAAAAGGCTGCAAAATGGAAGTAAGGGAACACGTAAGAGCTAGATGAAATAAATGGGGGGGGGGGGTCTCAGAAGTGATTCTTGATAAGAAGCTGAAGCTTAAGAGCAAACTTTCCATAAAATAGTTAGACCAGTTCTGCTTTATAGAGTAGAAAGTTGGACCATAAAAACAAAGAAATGAGGAGGGATATTTTAGAAAGAACTGAGATGAGAATGTTAAGATGGATGCAGGGAATATGCTTGAGAGGAAGAATAGTGAGTGATAACATCAGGAAGAGTTGCAGTATGTAAAATCACAGAAAAAAAAGGAAGATATGTAGTATGAAGCGAAGAAGGATATGCAGTGAGAAGAACTTAGACGAAGAATTAGAGGAAGACGGAAAATATAGTGGGGAGGTGCAGTAGATGGGGATATGGAGGAGTTAGGTGCAACTACAAATGATGCATAGGATATTGATCTATGGAGAAAGAAGACCCGAGTGACTGATCCCATACCAGAGTGGAATTAGGGTATTAAGAAGAAATAAACAAACTAACTATACACCTGGAAAAAAGTTAAGCACCCCCAAATATTTTTCAGGATTGCTTATTGAAAATAAGGTTTAATTTTCATGATGTTGAGCAATGTTCATA
>NW_013665886.1:179704-186322 GCF_000517525.1 Limulus polyphemus
TATGAACATTGCTCAACATCATGAAAATTAAACCTTATTTTCAATAAGCAATCCTGAAAAACACGGGGGTGCTTAACTTTTTTCCAGGTGTATACATCAAACAAAACCATGGCTTCATGTTCAGAAATTAGAAGCTCTTTTACTTCACCTAGAAACTGATTAGAAATATTCACATCTAATTCAGACTGACTTGGTAACTGTTTCTGTCTAGAGCTTAAATAACTTATATGTAGGAGCTCCAAAAAATGAAACGTCATAAGGAACAACAGGTTTATGTACATTTGAACAATCACAAAATAGCGAAACTTGACGACTAGAACTATGCATGTACCAATACTAACTTGTAGGTTATGGATAGCTCCTGGCAAAATAGCGAAACGATATTGAGTTAATAAAGATACATAAGTACAGAACGTTATGCTATTTAGATTAATAAACATGACTGAATTGTTTTGATTAATGTAGTACCAACAATATGCAACGTTTACCAGCTAAAAGTTTGTGTCTTGTTCCATATTTCTACTGACAATTGGAAAGCAAAAACAGGCGTTAATTTCAAAGTGATTTTTTTTTCTAATAAAAAAAAAAACATTGTGGTTCATTATGCTTTAACAAGTGATCTCGATCACAATTTTATTATTTTACAATGTAGAGTTTTAATATACTGAATCCAGTAATAAAGAAACACAAATTTACAACGTTTCAGTCGCCAACTCTACTTTTGTACATTATTGTCGTCCACTTTGAAAGTTTTCAATTACATCACAATAACAAATCGTCCAATCAGATTATTTGTATTTGTAAGTTTGTGACTCCAAATGGCCCTCATGCTACATTTTAATTTCCATCATTCCTCTTGCCTCTTATTACTCACGAAATTGTCTACAATTACAGCAGTTTTTGTACACATTGAAAGAGTTCTACAATATCTCACGTGACAAAACATTTATCCACATCCTGCATTTCATTATCCATATCCAATTAATAAAGTAAAAAACACAGAAAAACAGCTAAAAATATTATCATGTAATATCTTTTTGTCATTTAAAATTACATTCTGATTATGACCAAACTGTACAAGAAAATTTTATTTCTGTTAATGCAAATAATAAAAGTAATACTTACATGAATGATAAATTTATTTATTCCTTTTGATTTTAAACTAAACATATTCCAGTCCTTATATAACAATCTAGTTGCGATTGTATTCATGCGATCAGAGAACAAATAAAACGAATAATTGAAAACCCAACAGCAGCTTACCTAAAACACAATCATACAAAGCTTAACAATAATGAAAACATTGGCACATAAGACTACCTGAAAAAGTGAAATACATGAACTCGTACATTTT
The DNA here is from genome assembly GCF_000517525.1 of Limulus polyphemus. NCBI lineage: Eukaryota > Metazoa > Arthropoda > Merostomata > Xiphosura > Limulidae > Limulus > Limulus polyphemus. The sequence goes on from NW_013665886.1 coordinate 181,059, forward strand.
CAACTAGTTGACTATTGGTTTTCAGAAGTAGAAATATCAATATTTTTTCAAAATGAGTTAACAAAACAATGTGCAATGTTTCAAACTACTCGTGTAAACGTATTACTAAAGAAAGTATAATTTCCATATTGTTAAATAGTATAAATATAAAGTTTTTGATATATTTAGTGCTGATGAGGTCTTTCTCCTAGTATCATGGCTCATTAAACTAGGTGGGATATAACTGACAAAGTAGTGGTTGAAGTGTTATTGTAATGGACACCACCCTTGGGGCTAGTCATTGGAATTTCGATTATACTGCCAAGTACAACAAATTTATTTAGTTGAGGATTGCAGTGGCGAGTGGAGCTCACAAGTCGCTAACTCGAGGTAATTTACTGTTAGAATAAAGAAACGGATTCCAAGACTAACATTGAATAAAATACAGCAACATTTATTAGGTGTTTCCACATAGGATAAACTGTTAACATTAATAGCTAAACATTTACTAAACCGTTAGTTTCTCGCAACTTCACTTTTCACATTTCAGTTAACACTATTAATCAATTCATATAGAATATTTCTCTCTAGTATAAGCATTAACTTCCTTTAGTAAACTACATTAATCAAACAAGAGAGATGTACTCTGTATTCTTTCGATCTTCCAAATAGTATTCCTTACTACCCGTAAGTAGTTCTAACACTTTATTGGTCAATCTGTGCAGCTTCCAGGGCTCATCCAAAACAAGAACCAAAACTCAAGGAATTTGTTACTGTGATGGTGAGTGCTCTGGTTGTCTTTTTACTTATACTATTACACTGGTCTGGAGTAACAGATTTCACATCAAAGCACCGATTAGAGATGCTATCATAAACGTTTAGTAGCTTGTACAGTACTACTAACTCGGCGTCAGTAATTCATCACTTTCAAACTCGTGACTAGCGTTTTTCTCAGCATCCTCGCTGTAGCTTTATTTTTTATAACTCTTAACTCGTGATTCTCAATATTAACTAACCAGCTAACTGGGCTTCACCTAGTTCTTGACCTAACTTCGTAATACGGGCGTCCTTTCTTACGCTATTTCTGCATGTATATGTATCACACTCAGAATAATTAAATCTCTTTAGCTTCTTTCTTAACTCTTGAACATTAAAAATACTGAAGCAATTCTAACATCCATCAAAAATATCCAATTGCTTCACTCCTCCTTCCTTAGAGACATTTTGTTACTTATAACAAAATTTATTAGTCCATTCTAGTGTCTCCATCTCTCTCTTCGTCAATCAGTGTTTGCATTACTACTTTTTACTACATATATTGTACAATATCAATGGTTAACATCCACCAAAAGCTGCAAATAATATTGATCAATATACTAAACATTAGATCATAAGGATTACTTTCACATGACACACATAAACTTCAAATAACTTCAGTAAAATACGACATTCAAAGGATTAATAATTGATTAATATACCATTAACCATCAGTATATAAAATGGATACATAACAATTTAAGTATACATCATTAGTCCTCTTCTTCTTAACTCTGCTTAGAATTCCTCTCAACAGCATTGGAAGATCGGTCACTCACTGTTCACTATCCACTGGTATAAGGCACAGGCTTTCCACTTTGCACAATGTTCATGTAGATACCGATGGTATGTACAATGAATCCTACCCAGCAAATTTATTTGTCTATATGGTGGGCATCCATAGCCTTCCCAGTTCATGCAAGGGAAGTCAGTCTATTGGCTTAGTATTCTCGCCTTCTCCTCCCCTTTGGTATAGACCTTGGAGTAATTCTCGTTCAAGTGTTGATATATCATAATCAATTCCCCGAACATGTGTTCCCCATCTGACCATCAGAGTTCATGTAGGTAAGTAGTGCACCAATTAACATGCCAGTGATCTTCCTCACTTAGGGCCTTTTCTGGATATGGAGGATGAAACCAGCAGGTGTCCATCCATCCAGTGTACGAATCAGTCACCGCCAATTCTTTGATGATATAAACTCATCCTACCTTAAAACCTTCTATTTCCACAATAGCTGACTTTACTTTCTTCTTCAACAAGGTTGGCCTATAATCACAGTACACATTTATTAACTAGTTCATCCAATACCGTCACGCTGTCACACAGTCTTGTTTCATTAGTTTCGTACAAGACATGTTCTGTCTCTATTCAGTCACGCACTTAACTTGCACACTTACTCGCACACTTTTTTCTAGATATAGTCACATTGTAATTGCCTGGTTTTGTTATTTTATTCTTCTTAGCTTCACACAGCCCATCTAATGTTAATAACTTTATCAGAGCCAGTATGTCTCGTTTAATGTATAACATTATGCCTACCAGTACTACTACAACTAAACATAAGGTTACCAACACTGAATTAGATATCTTTCAATTATCTAACCTCGGTCTTTCAGCTGTAGCTCGTAAATGATCTACATGCTGTTGAAATTCCTTAGTACTTAATCCTGACTTTCTAGGAGGTAGATGTCTGTCAATTCCTTAATTCTTTCTACATTTATGCTCTGAATTAATTGTGATTCTTTCTTAGTTAATAGTTCCTGTAATTATGGAATCTTTACATTTAATTGAGCTCCTATGTATTTAGTTTCACTTCTAAAACTAGAAGGCAAGGTAATACCTTGACCATGAGCTGAACAATTTCTAGCTAATTTCAGGTAAGCACTATCTCTTAATTTAACTACTCTAGCGTGATAATCAAATTGATGTACATTTGATTTTGGACATACTACTGATAAAGTAAGGTCCTTCTTTAACATTCAACAATCAAGTTCCTGGAGTCCTAGTCTTATAGAAATAGAATGGTTTAGGAAAAATTATTATTTTCTCACATAATTTAGTTATTCTGTTTTTAATTCCTTCAAATATAACATAATTATAAGTTACAATAGTTACTGAATAAATTCCTGAATTAGGATCACATACTATGATAGGTCCTTCTATACATATTAACATATCTTCCTCTGTCATTTCTAAGTAAGCATGCTAATCACTTGAAATAGCAACATACAATCTTTCATTTTCTACAGTCAAAGCTAACGAATGGTTGAAACTTAATGGTAAAGATATGATTTTATAAAGTTTAAACGTTTTATCTGTTGCTTTTAAGGATATCTCTATAAACATCCTTAAAGTATCCCTGATTGTGGTTTTCTTTACATCAGCTTATGTATAATACATGTAAATCCGATCACTATAAGTTGGGGTCACAAATTGTAAATGTGGAGGTAATTTCCTTTCAATTTCATCTAATACTCTTTCTAACTTACTCGGGGGTAGAAAGTATGAACTCAGCTTTCTATCTGTAGCCACATACAATGATTGTACTAACTTAGTTAACTCTGTCCTGCTACTTGCTACAGTAAAAATAACTGTTGGAATTATTCTGAATTCTAGTGTTAAAAACTAACATTTCAATTCCTGCTTTATGTAATTCAGTTTGCCTGCTTTTAGTGTGTATCTAAAGCTCTAGAAACTTTCCTAATATCTTGGTCATGCAATTCAGTTGTCCGGTTTAATGAATTAATTAAATGAATCATTTTCTTATACATCTGTTTCTGTCGTTCTACCTTCTCATTTAATTCCTGTAAATCATTGGTGGTTGCTGTTCCGAATACGAATTTTAAAACGCTTCCACCCGCATTTATTAAACCACGTTTCTGTTGAGTTCTGTCTGATATCGATACGCTATCTTTAATATCTTTTTTTTTGAATAACAATTCACCTATCTCGTCATGATATTGTCTAATTAATATTTTATAGTTTTTAATTAGTCCTTCTTGTAAGATTCTTGCTAACTGTAAGGTAGCTGTTCCTTGATATCTCATGTGCTGTAATGTCCTAGCTTTTGAACTTTCTGCATCAAAACTAACGTGAGTAATAACTTCAAATGAATTCTCGAACGTTATTAACTCTTTTTGTAACCGCACTAACAATCGAACATACTGTGGAAACAGTATGTCTTCAACAATTATCCATTTATCTCCAGATAATATAAAATTACCTTCTTCAACAAAAACCACACCTACCTTGTTTTTTACTGAAACAATGCGTAGATTCTGTCCAGTCCCGATCCTTACCATCAGTAATATTATAATCCTGGTAAACCTATAGATACATCTACTAATAATACAAATAATTATAATACTTATACAATACACATTACAGATATATATATATATATACCTTATCCTACTTAGATTATTTACTATTTCGTAAGTAGCCTACCATTTTATTGAATGCATCAATTACACTGGCTTCATGAGATACAGTATTGAATGTATTTACGTCACCTTTAGGTTTGTGTACAACTACTTGAGGATTGAATCCTACTCGTTTTCTCTTTGTTGTAAGAGTCACTTCTGATGGAGTTGATACAGGACCGCGTGATCTAAGATTACAGTCATGTGTCGCTGTATCAGCTTGTGTTGTCACTGGGATACTATCCTCAGTTATTGGGGCACTATCTTCACTGTTACCACTACTAACTGGGGTGTCTTCTGTTGTTATTACTTCATCACCTAGCACAACACTTTATTCATCTTCTAATACTAGTGTATCTGGTTCTGGTTCTAGTATTTCTTATTCATCATAGAAAGATGAATCTAACTCACCTAAGTTATCAGTCTCTTCAAGAATAATATTATCTTGTTCCTGTTTCTTAGTTTCGTCTGCTTCACACTCATGTTGATAAGGTTTGTAACCCTTTACTTTCTTTAACATATTAACATATACTAGCTGTTTACCTTTTCTGTAGACCTCTTGAATCTCAAAATTAACTGAACAAATTAACAAACGACTAGAGACGTAACAGTATTAAAATAATGGTTAATAATATAATTTATCTTCTTTCCTATTTTAAAGCTGTTTAATCCTTTTACGTTTTAACTTTTTAAATTGATAGCCTTCTTTCAGACGTATATATTTCTAAGCTTTAACCAAAGACAAATTCATACTGAAAAAACTGATGTGACAAGATATAAAAATAAAGGTAACAAAAACTGCATGAGATTGTTAGATATTGTTACGACAGCGGAAGTCATGTGACGCTAGTAACATGTCATGAGCTTCTAGAAAATTCATGTCCTTCGTGAAGCCTCGAGTGTTTACTAGATGTGCGGTATTCTTGTATATAAGATCGCCAAGAACTGACGACAAGAAGGGGAATTGAATTGCAGACAGAGACAGAGACGGATAATTGAGTCAAGCGCGTGAATCGTTCGTTCGTTGTGAATTATAGCGTTTGTTT
>NW_013665886.1:187243-188146 GCF_000517525.1 Limulus polyphemus
ACTAAATACCTTAAAGGATGATTTATTGTCTTTTACACAAGGAGGATACATTAACCATCGACTTAATCAGTGCCGGAAAGGGCAAGCCTTTTCTAGACCCCGCAGCTAAATCCTAATGCAGACATCTTCAGTCCTGTTAGAAGTCACATCCCAGATATGAATGTCAGCAATAGGGGTGACCTAGTACGAAGGAAGCCACAGAAATTCGATGGGAAGGCACTGTGGTAAGCATATAGAGCACAATTTGAGCTACTTGCAGAAATGGATGGATGGACAGAGGAGCAGAAGACAGTGCACCTGGCAACAAGCTGGAAGGGACAACCACTGGAAATACTTGGACAGTTGTCAACAGATGACAGGCACAACTACAGAGCACTGGTAGCTGCTCTAGAACTCAGGTATGGAACCCAAAATAAGTCCAAAGTATATAGGGCTAGGTTTAGGACTAGAATGTGTGCTAAAGGGAAGAGCCTGCAAGAGCTGGCACAGGATATGGAAAGTATGGCACACAAGGCCTACCCAACTGCGCCACCCAATCTCCTCATATTGTTGCTGAGGGATCAGTTTGTAGATGCCTTGGACAGTCCACAACTGAAGATACAAGTAAAGCAAGCACACCCCTCTTCTATGCAGGATGCAAAGGCCAGAGCTCTTGAATTTGAATCCTATGTTAAATCCAGCACAGAGGTACCAAGGTTGATACAGTCATCAGGATTCAAGGCCAGAAAAAATCAGCTTTCAGAGAGGTTTGAGGGTCTTTGCTGGCACTGTAACAAACCTGTGATTGACCAACACCAGACAATGTGGAAGAGTTAAGAAGTTTCTTGGGACTCTGTACTTATTCCCGAAAGTTTGTGAAGGACTTTGCAACTATAGCTATTGCACACATGATTTGACCAAAAA
>NW_013665886.1:188966-190795 GCF_000517525.1 Limulus polyphemus
AAAGTAGAATTGGACACTGGGACAGGAATTGGCAAAGTTTTGTAGGAGCCACTAAGATGACTGGGAAGTCTTACTCCCTCCACTGTCGATGGCCTATAGAACAGCAGAGCATGAAGCCACTGGATACATTCCAGCAAAGCTGATATTTGGGCGGTATATTTGGTTGCCAGTGGATCTGATAACAGGAGGCCCACCTTATGAAGAGTTGTCTGTAAATGTGCCAGAGTTCGTGAAAGTGTTATCGGAAAGGATGGATGATATTCACCATGAAGTGCGTTCAAACTTGAAAACGTTCGCTGATTCGATAAAGCTATGTTATGATAAGAGATCTACTGAAGTCAGCTTTGTACCAGGAGACAAGGTGTGGTTGTATAGTCCCAGGAAGACCAAAAGGAAGTCTTCTAATCTCCATGAGAAGGCCCATATGACATAGTGGATCGTCTCTCAGACGTGACTTTCTGGATAAAATGTGGGCAGCGAGGTAAGCCAAAGGTGGTGCATGCCAACAGACTTTGGCGTTATCATGGTCCAGGACATTTCAGTTGGGACAAAGTGAACAACAGAACAAAAGATGCCACTGAAGATGTGTCACCTGAAACAGGTACTGTCGAAGAAAAACTCTACTCGGTTTTGAGAAGGGAAACAGTGAAGCCCTTAATGAAGTTACTACCACTGATGTGATTATTACCGATAATAAGACATTTCTTGATGGAGCAGATGAACCTCACGTAATGCAGAAGCCAACGAGATGGAGACCAATACGGAAGAAGATACGTCCGGTAAAATTGACAGACTTTGTTGAATTTTAATTTTGTGTTTGTGAATTATATACATTTAATTAAGTTATTGTTAATTATCTGTTGGTTTAATGTAAGTGGCTATTGTTCGGGACGAACAATACTGTTATGCCTCCAGTCGTGAATTAATTTTCCGTAACTTCGTTCCGACGAAACTTTAGCGACAAAAGTCGTTTCTTAAATAAAACTGGTTTATTCTTTCCGAATATAACTTTACGATACACTTAATTTCAACAGTCGCTCTATAACAAAACTATAATTCACGTCTCACGAGGCCAACAATATTTGTCCGCATACATTCAATTACTCATGACTGCAGTGCAATTACTCACTACCTACACACATTGTCACGTGACCATCTTATATATACCAGACCACCCCAATCTAGCAAATGCTAGAGCACTCCCGAAGGAACAGGATAGTTCTAGAAAACGGGTGGCGTGATACTAGTCACGTGATCTCGCTGACGGAACAATACTAAGGAAGGGGCAGTTTTACGACAGCGGAAGTCACGTGACGCTGGTAACACGTGATGAGTATCTAGAAGGTTACTGAAGAGGGTAGTGCATTCTAGACGCCCTCTATTCTTGTATATAAGCGCGGCAAATAAAGTGAGACACTTAATTGGAATTGGAATAACAGATAGAAAGATTGAAGATATAGACACAGTTAATCGAGTCAAGTGAACGGTGGTGACCGTAAGTAAAGTTCGTGAATCGTTGTGAATTATAGCGTGTGTTGAAGTTAAACTGTGACTGTGGAAATTAAGTGTATTGCAAAGTTGAATTGAGAAAGAATAAACTAGTTTTATTTAAGAAAGGACTTGTATCGGCTGACGTTTCTCGGAAAGAATTTCTACGGAAAATTAACAAACGAGAACAGAGACGTCACAGTATTGTTACATCTCTGGTCGTTAGTTAATTTTCCGTATAATTTCTTTCCCATGAAACTTTAGCGACACAAGTCACTTCTTAATTAAACCGGTTTCTCTTTCTGAATACAACTTTGCAATGCACTTAATTTCCACAGTCG
>NW_013665886.1:191795-213477 GCF_000517525.1 Limulus polyphemus
GCATATTAAAGATCATGTAATAATGTATTAAGGGGATCCATTCAAAAGTAGAAGAAACCTTTTGTCAAAGATGGTGTCATTTGTATCAAATACCATCAACTGTGCTATTTTTCTAAATGCTGTGCATTTCACAATTTCTCTTCAGATGATAGTGAAGCTGGTAGTTATTCAGATGCCATTATTCCTACAAGAGGTGTGTAAATGGCATCCTACAGAGGAATCTTGTTATGTTACTCTAGATATTGGTTTGTTTCTCCATATGCAGATTCTGTTCATTGTTAAGGATGATTCCAAACATACAAGATAAATACAAATCATTAATTTAAAAAGGGAAAAGGGATTGTCAAAAAAAGTACAGAAACAAGTTGAATCAAAATGCAAAGATTATATTTTCAAGCCCACAACTAGTAAACAAACTAGGCTGGAAATACTGTCTTCATTATTTTCTCAAGCTACAAATCCCTTTCACTAAAATACTCGCTCACAATTTCAAAATCTACTATGGTAATCATCTAATGCTAGAAAACTCCCTGAAATAGTCGCAGAAAACCACATAGAGACAAAGTACAACAGAGAACTCGAGAAACAATGAAGAAAAGCAAACTTGAGAAATGGTGAATCCTTGTCATGATATAAAAGACTGTTTGGTTTAGATGTGAGTGAATATTTTATTATTGTAGCAGACGATTGTAGGAAGTTTTCTTAATAATTCTTTGATGTCGAGAATACAGAAGGTGGACAAACGATTAAGTGATAAAGATATAAATAACATGAGATGAACAGGAACAACTGACAGAAGCAGACAGATAATAGCAAAAGAGAATAAATTTAGTGTGAAGTTAACTACCATAGAAATGATAGGCCTAACATTTAATATGTTAGAGTGAAAATAATGGTAGAAACGAAGATAAGAAAAATAATTTTATTCCATCAAAGTATGGTTCTAAAGTAATTGAATCAGCCCGAGTACACTTTGACAAAAGGAGCAAAGGATTTTCAAAAAAAAGAAGACCAAATGATTATCGGTAACTCGCGCCACAACTGTAAGTGAATCACAGAGAATACTAGTGTAATAGAAATAGAGAAAATAGTTCAGCTTGTCAACTGAAATCCTAAAGTAACTGAATAGGCCTAAGTATATATTTGACACGAAGGAGAGAACAACATATATAGTATTTATGATATGTTCATAATATCTATAGTTTTTAAGTATTTATTGTACATACGTTAACTTGTTCTGAATATATATATTATTTTGAAAACAAGTTAAGTGCGTGCTGTTTATTCATCATTGAATTTATCACTAACAAGTCACAGACACCTGCTATAGAAGAATCCTAAGCCCAACAACAACATAGTATATATTTATACTCTTAACAAATATAACTAAAAACCTTTCTATTTGACAATTGGCAAAAAGGAAAGTTATATATATATATATATTTTAATTCTGACAATTCTCAACTTGGCAATTTCCAGTTAATGTGCTATAAGTTGCACAATTTATTTTACAATGAACACACATTAGTAAAACACCAGATTTTTTCATTGGTGGAAAGTGAACGACTTAGAGAAATTCTTCAATACCAAAAAACAAAGGCACTTAAATTAATTCTAAAACAACCCTATAACATAATCAATACTGCATTCATTACCATTGTCCAGGTTTCAGTAAAATATTCATAGCCATTTTTTCTGTAGCAGCTTGTAATAAAGTATAATGGTGCTTAAATGGTTTCTACATTTCTGTGATGCTTGAATGACTTTGAAGAGCTTATGTTGGTAGTGAAGGAGAACTTTGAAAATTTTAGTGGGTGGAATCTTTTCTTTCAAGAATTGAATTAAAAATAGCCCTACAACCTTTGCAGAAGTTTGTGTAGTAGCTGTGCAGTAAACCTAGCTGTTTTTGCTGTAGACTTTGGTGCTTGAATGGCTTGTAAGAGAAACTTGGCCAGTAGCATTAAAAAAAAAGAAAAAAGATAAAATACCTCATTCTCTTTCTAGAATCAACATAAAAATAGTCCTATGACCTGTGCAGGAGTTTTTTAGGAGGTTTGCCCCAACGTTTTTGCTATTATCAATATTTTAGCAGCCTTAGCCATTGAGAAAGAAGGTCTCGAGTATTGTTTGAAGAACAAGTTTACATTTTAAGATGTTTTTTGCCCATATGTTACAACAGCAGAAGTCGCATGATGCTGGTAGCATGCGTGCTGGAGTTTCTAGAATTATCGGGAAACTCTGCGAATCTCAGAGTATTTGCTAGATGCCCTCTTTTTTAGTATGTAAGCCTGGCAAAGAAAGCCAGCAGAGAGGCAGATAGATCGAAGACTGTGGAAATTCTGTATAATACAAAGTTTGAATCTAGAAAGAATAAACTAGTTTTAATTAAGAAAGGTCTTGTATCGCTGAAGTTCTGTGGAAAGAATTTATACCGGAAATTAACAAACGAGCAGATATGCAACACATATATTCCATTAGAAATTCCTGGGCAAACCCTATTATGAACTACTATCATGGTTCATGATTAATAGGTCTTCAAATAAATCTTTAAAACTTGTTTTTCAGAAACTTAACATTTAAAATCTGCATAGTTGCTCAAAGAGCCTGTAACAGCCTAAAACAGCCTGTTTATGAATGTTTTAGTCTGTAAAATATGTATATTAACAGATATGGAATTTTTTGCTGATCATTTAAAATTCAGATTTTAGATGTAGTTGTCACACTGTGCCGTGAAACAGACACTCATTGTGGCTAATGACACACAATGTGGAAGTAAGACTTTAGAATACACTACAGGTAATTAAATACAACTTTACAGTTCACTTGTCTGTCTTCCATGAAGTCACCTGAGGGTTTAATAAATCAATCCATGAATGTCTGCTTTAGAGACATCATGTCTGGGAGCTCAAAAAGTGAATTTAGAAATGAACATTCTCAGTTACAAGGTAAGAAATGTTACCCACAATTATTAGGTAAAAGGTGGTAAACAACTGTGTTTAAAATATATAGCTATATTTGGTTTTATAAGATGTGACTGATTAGAATATAGCACCTGAACGAGAGAAATTTTACTAAAAATAGCATTATTTCATTCTGCAATTTGTCAAATTTAGCCTTTAATTTAAAGAGTGGCAGCAGCAGCCAATATTTGGAGGGCTGTATTCATCTTTCTCTCCCATTTTCTGGAATATAAACCTATGCTTATTTATTTTCTGCCTGGTTCTTTCTTAATGTATACATAAGGAACTTGTAAGTTTTTCTAGTTGTTTGTTATGTTTCCCTGTATATGTAGTTTTATGGTGTCTGGTTTTGTCTTGTGAAATGTGGATTGTCTTGTAGGATGTGGATTTAATTTATTATTCCTTGAATCATTTTGTTATGTCTACTCTTTTTTTTTCTAATTGCAACATCTAGCTTTTCTTTTAGAGAGCAGACCTTCACTCTCATTGGGTTTAGAGATTCAGTATATCGTAGACCCATGTGTTTCATGACCAATTAGATGAAAACATAGATGTTATACAGTAAGAATGTGTGCCATTCTTGCTTTTTATCCCCTTGTGGCTTCTACGATGCCGGTCTGTTTAGATTATGTTGTGCGTTAATGTGTCAGATTTGTGATTTATCTAATTCTATAATATTCAAGCCCTTATCAATATGATAATTTTCAGTTATTTTGTCCTCTTGCTCTAGTGACTGTACTGGTATCTCACCAGCAGTTGTGTATACTTTGCTACTGTTTTCATCAGAAAAATGTTGGAATTGTGTCATATTTATGTATGAATAATGCATTTTGGTAGTAGAGCTAGGTATTTTGTTGAAATGATCTTTTTCATTAGCTTGGTGGACATCTTCATTTTGTGTAAAAATAAACATACTTATCTTTCTCAGGAAGTTCTTTTTACTTTTTTTGTCCTTTTATTTCTTACCTTGTTTTGTTTTCCCTCTTTAATTTGGTATACTCCCAGGAGTAAACATACTGCAGTTTGAGAAACACTGGAATAATTGTTGCACTAAATTGAATTTGAATATACTTTTTAGTTTCAGTTAATGAATTTTTTTATTGTTTTTAATGCAAAAACCTGATTCTATTTTTTGTTCTTTCCATAATCTGGAATAGCTGTCTGTAGTGATGCAAGTTGGTAATATTACTACTTTATAAATTAAATTCATAAAAATAAAAAGTACAGTTAGATGCAAACTATACATAGATGGTATCTACTTAGGATAACTTGTACTTATCATTTAAATAGATGTGTTCCTAATATAAACCAAACTGGGCCTTAGGTCAATAATTTGCTTCAACAGTCAGCACTTAGTTGTGTGAACAGTCACCAATATTAAACATTTATCTAGTAATGGAAAATTGAGGACTTTTGTAAGTAGTTTTCACTGCACTCACTAGATGGCAAAAGCACTCATCCAGTCAGTAGTGAAGAGCTGACATTTTAGACCATTTTTATTATAGCTTAGGCCTACAGAAATGGTGTGACAGCTTTCGTAATTGCATTTTGTGAGTTTGATATTTTAGTGCTTGTGAAGAATAATACAAATTATTTAGTAAACATTAGTAAGAGTATAAGGACTATTAAGAATTATTTGTATTAGTAAAGAAACTGGGACTAACATTTAGACTCTCACTTTGAAATATTGTGGGAAAATGTTTGCATTTGAAGCTACTAAAATAAATAGCACATGAATAACTGCAAGAAATGCCCTAATGCAGTTAATACATTTTTGCCATGAAAACTAGAAGAACTAGCAGTAGGCCTACTTAAATACCAGAACCAGAGAGTGTTAGTGAAAATGAAAATGCATTAGACATTTGTTTATCCTGTGCATCTCATATGAAGGTACTAACTTGAGTAGTGAAAAATCAACTTTTCTCATGTTCTTTTAGAATGGATACATCTTGAACATAGCAAGAATATATTTCTCTTAATTTTGTTAGTTTCTGAGTCCTATCATGGTGGTTTATATGGAATTTCTGACTGTTGCTATGAGTTCAATGGAGGATGCTTTCTTTGATATATGGGATTTATACCAAATTCTATCTGATTCATATAGGCTTCAGCTCTTGTGACTATAGATAATATCAGTTGAAAGCTGGAACCTTCAGGAATCATAGGAATTATTTTGGTTTTTGGAATAAGTCTGTTATATTAACACATCCCTCAGGTGCCAATGGATGTTTATACACTACAATTTGTGGAATATTAAATGTAAGTTCAATCCGGAAACTTCTAAAAAGGGTGGTTTGCCATACCATACATTACATCCGCTCACATAATTAGCTATTCTTGTTCAGTGCTGCCCTCTATATGCAAACTTTTTGTGCATGCCACAAGTATTTTGCCTCTCATCCTTTGGAAATGCCTTTTTCCAATGTGTGTGTGAGTCTCATGCAAATCATCATGCAACAATCCTCCACCAATGACAGTACCACACACACTCGTAACACATGCGACTCCCTCTATTCAGTTCTACCAAATTATCACTTCTCATCTGGCAGTGCTTGTATTTAGACATTAAGAATTTTGCTATCATCTCTTCGTCGTTGTAACTTTAAGCTATACTCTCTTTTTTTTTTATTATACAGCTGACGATTTTATTTTCAACTTACTTTCCAATCTTGATTTTTTGTTTTTTTTGCATGTTTATATTTATCTATCAAACAATTTGTTTGATTTATTATTTACCATGAATTCCAAGGTTAATGTGACAACTTCGGGTCTTACATCTAGTATAAACACTTTTTCCATGTTATATTTCCCGCACAGCTTCCATTCGTTGTTCATGTTCCAGCCTCTTTATTCTTTGTCAACCATCCTCTGTTCATGATCTTTCTACTTCCACCGTCACCAATTGAGTTCAGCTTTTGATTCAATTGGCTTATTCCTCTCTCTTTTGTTGTTCCAGGTGTCTTCTAATCAAATTATACACCTTATCTTTTCTCTGGCATCTCATCTTCGCCGTTTGTTGGAGAAAATTCTGCAGTCGGGCATGTGGACTACACCTAATACATTTGTCTCTCATTATTTGCATAGGGTCACCATTTCTTCCTTTTTGGGATATCATTTCTCAGACTTATATTTATTCTTTTTTAAAATGTGTTGGGGCCTAATTTTCTTTTCATCATAATTCTCATTGTTTGGATCTCACTCTGTGGTGAGTGTTGTCTGACCAGGTATTCTTTAAAATCTGCACTGTTCAGCCATGTTGATGCGCTTAATATGTTCTATGGACATGCAATGCACACTGTTCAGATGGGGTGTTCCACAAGATTGCTTACAGTGAAATTGCTTCAGAAATGTGCTTGTCCTGGACTGTACCACCCATGTACTACATGGGTAAAGCACAAGGGGATAGCTGCCCATCCCTGTCATGCCTTGTATTGAATAAATTTGTATGGTCTGTTTTTTAAAAAATAGGGTTTCATGGCCACCCATTGTGCTGTATCAGGTATTGACATTCCTCCAGACTCTCCACTGTGTTTCACCCCTCCTTTTCTTCTAGTGGAGTTTGGAACTCCTTACCACTTTCCAGTACCAAGCCACAGAGGTAGTGGGCTGTGGAGGCATCCTCCTGAATGGTTTAATGACATAAGATTTCAATACAGAAATACCATTCAGTGTAGAGTAAGGTGGTGGTGTTCTGCTGATGTAGGAAGCATGATATCCTCTGCTATAAACCAAAGTAGTGAGATGTCAAATTGCAGTTCACTCCTTCGATTGGGATCCCTGATCTTACCCTCATGTGAATGTCAGTTCCCACTGGCTGGGTTTTAGAATTAAAATAGAACCAATTAACATAAGTCCTCACACATGTATTATGGATGTCTATCTTCCTCCCTCAACCGTACTCCATCTGTGTTGTGGTAGAGGTACTAGGGATTGTTAGTTATTTCCCTTCTGCTCTCCCTCGATGTATCTTATTCTGAGGACTTTATTGCACCTGGGTTGGTTCCGGTCAGTTTCATCGTTGAGGGAGTCAATTCCTCTATTGTGGACATCTTTTTTATTCTAGATGTCAGGTTCCCAGATCTATATATCATTTTTTATTCTTAACATGTGCCCTGTTTGAGATTGCCTTTGGTCTCTTGAATTTGAGGTGAAGATGGTATGACCCTCATCCTACCCCCACATGGATGTCAGTTCCCAGCTTGCTGGGTTTTGGATGTAGTTGACTTGCTGAGTACGGTCTGTCTTGCCCTAATCACTAGCTTGTTGTTGAATTGGAAAAATGACTCAGTTTACGCAGTTAACAAGCTGATGAGGATCATAACAACCACTAACTAAATCCTAAACATGACAGCAGGGTTACTTCTTCAGTTATTGATGAATTGGAAAAAGGACTCACTGTACACAGTTAACAAGCTGATGAGGATCATAACAAGCACTAACTAAATCCTAAGCATGACAGCTGAGTTACTTTTTCAGTTTTGTACCAATTCATTAACACCCTTGAGAACTTGTATTCTGTTCAATTCACCTGGCCAACAAATGATTCTGGATCCTACATGGGAAAGTCTCTTCCTCTGGAGGAGGATGTCAGGGGAGCAGCTCACTTTTTGAATTTTGCAGAAGCTGTGCCTGATATTGACAAGAGAGAAGTATTATCTGGCTTGGATCGGCACAGAAGTAAGGAGGTAATTGGAAAGTTGAAGTAATAACTTAAAGTTAAGACAGATCCAGTGTTTTGATGGATGGAAAGGTTTGTGGGTCATTTTTACTGAGCAAGATACTGTTGCTGTCATCAGACTTCTTTGATGTTGTGCAGTGACCAGATGATCCTTCAGCACATACAGTTTGGCCACTTTACAGAAGCAATTTAAAGCAAAAGATTTATTAATTCAGTATGGGTTGTCATTCTAATATAAATTTGTAGAACACTATCTAAACCTTTTGGTTAGAGGAATTCATGTGAGCAGTCATGTTTTACTTTTACTGTTCATCCTTCTGATGAGATTTCCATATTCACAAAAGAATATTAGTAGGAGACAAAGGAGATAATTAAGAAGCAGATGGATAAATGTCATGATTTTAGAACATTTATAAATAAATGTTACTTAAGTCATATCAGAATATTGTGTGCTTGCTTAAAATCTTTATGGACAGAGTTCAAGTTTTTAATTAGTTTATGTATAGTATAAATAGAAAATTGCAAGCTACTGCCTTGAATTAACACTTTTATATTGAAACAAAGTGATATGAAAGGAAATTTTGTAAAATAACTCATTTACTATCACATTTAATTTTAATATTGTACTGTTGTAAACTTCTGCAAAGTGTTAAGTATTCGTAATACTCTTCAGCTGTTACAAATGTTTAATTATGAACATTTAAATAATAAAACTCTAATAATTTTGAATAAATACTAGACTGTCAATAAATATATCTGTTTGAAACATATGTAAATTTCAAAATATTCCAAAACAGTACTGTTTTCCTAAATTATAAGAATGTTAGTCAACATAAAGTACTGTCTTGCCAAGTGTTGTATTATTGGTTTTTAACTTATGAATTGTTTTACATTGATTCTTATAAATGTAAGAAGGCTGTGTATTTTGTGAATGTTACCCTTACAATGAATAAACTTAATTTCAGTTTTACAAACCTAAGATTAAAGATCTTTATCATAGTGTATGCATATTTATTATACTAAAGAAATGAAGTAGTTCTAATATTTCAGGTTTTTAACATGTAAAAATGGAAGTATTTTATAATTTTACTGAAGTACATTTTACCTTTTTGCATGCACATTTTCATAAATGAATTAGTTTGATACTATCTGACCTTAAATTGTTTTGCACAGTTATCAAGTGTTTGATAATCAAGAAACTTTTGAATGAAAAACTATTTTATGAATAGAATTATGAATTTAGTACCGAAACTTTTTCCATTTACTGTTAGACACTTAAATTGGAAATGTCTAGAAATACAGTAAACTCTTCTTGCTCATTTTATATAAGATTAGGCTTAGTGTATGAATTTTTGTGATTTTCATGTATTTATTTTTAATTTAATATATTGCTTTGTATTTTCCATTTCAAGAGCACTAATATAAAATAATATTTTTATATCATGTTTGTATGTGAGTATGTGCATACTGATTTGCACGTATATAACTTAAATAGTTTAGGAACTTGTAATCTTGTACCTTTTTCCATGTTGGTAGTGTTTAAATGAATAATATGTAATTGTAAACTTTATTCACAGTGCCATCCAGATAAACAGCAACAAGGAGAGCAACATGGCACAACTGTAGAGTTTCACAAAGTAGAACAAGCTTGGAAGATTCTTGGTGATGACATTCAAAGAAAGCACTATGATACACTGCTGAAAGGTTTTGTGTTGTGTATCTTCTTAACCTTTTGAATTGTTAACTTGTCATTATGAAAGTCCAGGACAAGTTATGTTATGTTACCATTAATTTGTGGTGTTAAATCTTGGTTAGGAAAGAATTTAAGATAGAGATGATTGGGATAGAGGTAAATTACATAGCATTACTTTACATTTAAATAAAAGCCATAACAAATACACGTGAAACACATTCTGACATACATTAAAAGCAGGATACATAATATTACTTTACATAGAAATAATAGCTGTAACAAATACACATGAAACACATCCTGTCACATATGTTAAAGGCAGGAACCCTTTTTTAATACTAGTTTTTTAAACCAACAATAATATAAAAATGAATCTCTGTAAGTAACTTTTACCTTAGATAAATATTTTTAGATAAATATATGTTGATGTGAAATTTCGACATATTTTAATTCTTGTCTTATATTCCATTCTTAGCTGTTTTGTAGCTTATTTATATCCTGATGAAAAATAACAAATATGACAAAAAATGAAAGTCTTAGACATCTAGATAACCTAATGTTCAGTGCTTTGTTTAGAATATAAGCTCTTCTTGAATATGGCAACATTAGGTACATTATAGAAGATAGAATGTTTAGTTATCCTAGGTTTACTAATAAAGCATATGCCTTAAAGCACTTATTATTACAAAGTATACTTACTTAGGATTATTGGAATTAAACTTAGATAATGTGATGAATATCGATTAGTGTATGCCAGATAGGACTGTAGAGATTTTACATGATTGACAATTAGATGTTTTTTCTTAATATTGTGATATGTAAACATGTAATCTGCTATCAAACATATATATATATATATTTATTTGTATTACGTATTTTAGAACAATGCTTACATCAAGATATATCAGTCAGTGAGAAGATCTTCATTGAGGACATGACTTGGAATTCTGGTATACTTATTATACTGTTTTAAAGATGTTTTTATCAAACCCCAAGTACTTTTTTGAATGAAATAATTATTGGTACTCAGATATGTACATCTTACTTCAAAAAAATAATGTTGAGATTTTAAACTGTTTTCATTTATTATTCAGTCATTTTTAACATTTAATTTCATCAAGCATAAACCAAAGAATTTTGTAAAATGTACACATGTTATTCAATGTATATAGGAATAATAATGTATGCTTGATGTAGTTCGTATTCTTTCACTCTTAATTTCAAAATTTCCTAGTGTTGTACTGAATATTAATTTATTTGTTTGTTTGAATCCTTGTAATATTCAGTAACTGTTGAAACAATATTGTTGAAACTAAGTGCATTATTTTGTTTCATTGTTTAGTTTTCTTTCATAGACACACATGAATACAAATGGCCCTGCAGATGTGGTGATATTTACATTCTTGGAGAAGATGTTGCAGAGGACAGAGTGATTTTATCGTGTGAAACTTGTTCGCTAAGTTTACTTGTGCATACTTGCAATCCCGTTAAAGTTTGTGAAACAAATAATCTTCAGGACACTATTCAAATACAACCCAAGGAAAGAAAAATGAGTGTGGGCTCGGGAAACTAATTTGAAAAGAAACTAGAAGATGTATACAACAAAGGAAACAAAATTTTGGCTTCTGAGTAATGGCAGACAGGAATGTTGAATATAAAACTGAAATGGTCAACCACTATGAGAACTGTGTAATTCTACTTTTCTTAGACAGTTTTCATCAAAGTGTGACAGTTTTCTTCTTCAAATTTACGATTAAATGAAAGTAACTTAATTTCCTACTGCTTTTATAAAGTAATACTTGTACCTTATTTTTTCAAAATCTAAAAGAAGTTATGGTAAATTTCTTCAAAAACTTTTATTTCATGATGGCAAGAATACACACACTGTAATTAAAACTATGAAAACTATGACTGGTATAGGTAAAAAGTTTTAATTTTAAAATGTTATTTTAAGCTTTAAAAAATAAGATTAACAAGGAGATAAAATCTGAAATGTTCTTGTAATCACTGTATGGAATGAACTGCAAAACTAAGATTTGAAACCTTACCTTCTATTACATACATACATATATATGATAAAATATTTTAAATGTTGGGGTGAGGTGGTTGTACTTCCCAGAAATAAAACAGTAAACACTGGAGTGTTAAAGTCTGCTTGACCAATGGCAAACACTTTTTCTAATTCAGTCTTATTTCTGCTCGACGGATCAGCATCATATTAGAACTAGCATGTGTGTTGTTGTCAAGTTTGTTTAAGATTAAAATACTACTAACGGTTGATTGGAGATAATGACAGTGGTTGTTAGGAGGAATTCTGCTGGTTGTTGTTTAACAAAGTAGTGATAAATGAACTCTAAAAGGGCAATGGAAAGGTGGAAAATATGGTATAAAAACTTGGTGATTTTTCCTTGAAAGGATTAAATGTTCTGTTGTGGAAAATTAGTATTTTTTCACTTTTATTAGTGCACAAATATAGATGATGCACAGTACAGGAACCGTAATGTTAATGTTAATTCTGCATGAATATCTAAATATTTAATTAAAATGTACTAAATTTCCTTTAACCCATTTTCTACTCTCCTTAGCCCCCTCACTCCAAACTGTGGCACTGATCATGGACTCAGCTGTGCTTACCATTGTTCTTCAGATTTGTTTAGCCTGTTATCATGTTATCCTATTTTTTTTCTGAACTTCCAGAAATTTAATGTATGATCTCTTACATTCCTAGTTTGTCAGTACTTAACTGTGTGTATGGACCTTCTTCCTGAAAAATTTAAATGGAGTTATCTGTAGCTGAATTTTTTTACAAGTTGAATGCGATGAAAATGATACAAAAAAACTTATTAAAACAAAGATGTAAATACTATCCATAATTAGGTATGGTTTATAATTTTAAATCATTGTAAAGAGAGAAGTGTGCCAAAAGTTTTAGCTTTTTTTTGAACATACATAATATCAAAAGACTATTTGGTGGTTCATATGCTCACTATAACTTATAATCAACTTATTGGATCAATTTGGTGGTTCAAATGACTTGGTTTATTATTTGAGACAAGTTTGTAGGTGTGTATAGTTGGATGATAGGTTGTACTTACAACTGTTTTGTTATCTTATGATATATTCTGATTCCGAAACTTTAAGTCTTCCCTTGTGTGGAGTCATTCATCATACGGTTGAGTTCTTATGTAAGCAGTGAGTTATATATAGTTATTAAGACTATTACATGTCTGTTTTAACTTTATACACTGAATGCACACAACAGTTCAGAAATAGATTTTAAATGTGTGTTTTGAATTAGGAGTATGTTGGTATCTTAAATAGAGAATATATATATATATGTGTGTTTGTGTATGTGCATATGTGTTTTTCATATTATGATCTGGAAAATGAAGTTATTGAGATTTGTGGTATTTAATGACATTCACAAGTTTGATGGATTTCAGAACATGTGAACTTGGGTCAAAACTGAATTGTATGTTAAAATGTTATCTAATGATTGGGGAATTATTGGTAACTCTTTTATCAGTGCAGAATCATACCAATGGATTTATGCCTATGAGATGTAAGATCTAGCATTTGCTATAGACCAAAAGTCTATTAAAATCTTGTCTGCAGGTATGGTTCATTTTGGACATTATGCATGAGTTATATTTAGATAATTATGTCTGTAGTTATTTGGAGTATGACTACAGATGTGTAGTTGTTTGGGTATCTGGGATAAATGCTGGATTAGTTGATGTTGACATCAGCCTAAAGCGACCTGGTTCCGGTTGAGTTTTGCGTGTCCGCTTTCCTGAATTTTCATTGAAAGTCATATTTGGAAGGAGGTCTACTTCTGAATCAGAAAAAAAACATTAATTAAAAACCCAAGGTTATATAAACAAACAAACATTTGAATTTTAAGCTTGTTGGTTATTCAAGGGAAGAAATTTGCAAAATTTATCATTTGTGCTTTTTTTCTTTGTTTATATTTTACTTTCATGTAAACTATTTCTTTTTAAAGCTTCAGGTAAAAAGAAAAAAAAAACAACAGTAGATTTATTGTAGTTACTATGAAAAGTTTACTTCATCCAAAATACAGGATTTCTATGATTTTAGAGAATAATTTCTTGCAGAATCCTTTTAGCTAGTATTAAATACTGTATGCTAAGGTCAAAATAATGAAAAGCCTTTTGCACCTTGCAGGCTTGAAATTGCAATAATGTAACTATGTTAAATATTCAGAAATTATAGAAATTGAAACAAAAAAATTTCCAGAAGAGTGGATTTCATTCTTTGGTATTACAGGAATACCATTTAATCCTCAAAACTTCCACTTAGACAAAATATTCACTAAAGTCACTTGTCTAAACTATGTAACTCCACAAAAAATTAAGGTGGTTCTTCTTTAACTGTCTATTTCATCTTTCCTTATTCCTTTACATCTAAAATAGATATATATGACTTTCCGAACCACCTAATCCAGTGGTTCCCAACATCCAGTACATGGGGAGATTTCAGCCAGTTTGCAAGATTGTTAAAAAAAAGTGTATTTTAAAATATAGCTACTATAGTGTTTTACAATGCAACTTAAAATTATTTAAAAAAGTTAATGTACAAAATTTTTGGATTGGAACTAGCTCTCCTCAGTTGGAAAAAGGTTGGGAACTAATATAACCCACTTTTCTGTACAATTTGATCAAAAATGTTCCATTGGCCATATCTGTTCTTTATTCTCTACAACCTTACAGTTTATTCAAAAATTTGTCAACATTGGACCTGTTCACTTTTTGTTAATTTTTTTATTTTCACAAAAGATGATAATGTACTTGAAGGGCTAAGTCTAACCCACGTGGTCTACCATTCTTTAAGCTTTGTGGTGTGAAAAATGAAAACTTACTGTTTCTCTACCTATCCTGCTATAATAAGTCAAAGTTAACACACATGCCTGTTTGATCTTTGGATTTTCTGCCATCCACTGTGTGGTTGCCATCTTGTGCATAGCGATGTGAATACTGTTCCTCTTCCCAGCTCGGAGCTGGATAAGCAGGATCTCCATGGTTTGTAATGTCCAAGCCTGAATTAAGTTACACAACATATAAGCAACTGTTTATTTATAGAATTGTTATTTATTCAATAGCATATAATTGGACAACATAACTTAATATAAGATAGCAGGCTGTCTGCAATTTACGAAGTTCAACTCTGTAGTATTGTGAATTTGTGTAAGAGACAGTAAGTAATTAATCCTTCTACTAAAGATGGTTTACCGTAAGTCTTAAGTGTATAGGGTTGTTAGATATCTTGTTGTTAGCTATGTATGCTTAACCCTCATTAGCACACCCGGAGTCCACATAGACCCCCAACAACTTTCTCGGTTGTATATCTTTTTACATAATCATTAAAAATTTCTATCAATTAATGTAATTGTCAAGCAGAAACCCTTGATCAATATGTCCCTATTCTTTTCAAAACAGGCAGATGGAGTATGCAGCTATAACCTAATATTTATCTGGGGGCCGATTCAGACCCCATACTATCATTGACCATCACTATACATGCAGTTTTCATTTTAGCATACGAAACAAATTTATAAACACTTATTTCACTATATAGACTGTTATATTCATCAAACTTGTAAAGTATAATCTGGTCTGTTTGTTTATAACATAATTGTGGTAAGAATGTACGTGAATCTCATTCCTCAACAAGTGTTTTCTGCAATGACTATTTATAATGCCGTATTTGATAATTACTGTAAGTAATCCATAGCCTACTATAAGGATACATTTGTGTTGGGGTCTGGTAGGACCCCAGGTGACCCATAATGTACACTTTCAGTTTTCTTTGAGTTGAATTTTACAGTATTGTGATAATCTCATCCTTTATTGATGGATAATGAATATAGGAGTATAATAAAACTTTGACATTGTTTTGATAGACTGTTTGTACAAGGAATGATTTAATACTATTTATTTGTATACTGAGTCATAAATAACACATTATTTTTATTGTTATTCTGACTTTTACCTCAAGCACAACTGTGTAATTCAACTTGCCTTTCAATTCAGTTTCTGGGTCTACACGAAACAGTCCAAAGGCCTTTAGTAGACCAAACATCAAAAGTGAGAGGATTCCACTCCACCCTATAATTGCAGTCATTCCTGCAATGTTCCAGGCAAGTCCCTGTACAACATAGTGATATTCATTCTTTGTAAAACACAGTGCATATTCACATGCTAGTTTTTAAAACCAATAAACAAAGCACTAATTCCATGGATACTTAGAGTAATTCTTTTAAACGACAATAATCTTAGATCAGTAAAAACTAATTGTTTTAAAATGTAGGAAGAATATGCTTTTACTATTTCTCAGAAATTAAATATAATTTCCAGAAAATATTATACAATAACACAAGTCATTCTTTAGTTGAAAGGAAGAAATAAAAGATAAAAATTATAAATCATGCCAAGTCAAAGAAAATTACAAATCATGCCAAATCAAAAGGTGTCAAAAAGTGTATCAAAAAGCAAAACGTATTGAAAAATTCTAGGTAGGAAAAAAGTCGTACAGATATAAGGAACATATAAAGCCAAACAAACAAACTTTAGAAGATTTAAATATGTAGTCTCCCTGAAAATATACAAAATTTATATTAATAGGATGTATCACTGTCAGATCTGCTTTAAAACTAAGCAATAAAATGATAGCTTGTTTTTTTCGTCTGCTAAACATTTTGCAGTAAAATACAAGGTTAAAAAGTAAATTCTAGACCATTAAACAATTCAAAGTCGAAAATAAAAGTTAAAAGGATACATTAATTATTACACAATTAAACATTTGGTATAAATTATAACAAACCATGAACGATTCATTGCTGTTGTCGAACACAATTCCACTGTGACGTTTGAAAAGGGGAGCTGCAATCAGTCCCCAGAATCCACCACCAAAGTGCACTAAATACGAATAAAATAATTGAAATGATTTAAAACCTTACTTAACAATTTATGAAATGTTCTGGTAAGTCAAAGTAACTATTTGTATCATATTTTATCCAATGATTTAAGCAAGTAGTACTAAAGATTACTACGTCTTATGTTATTACTTTACCTGCAACAGCATCAAGAGGGTCATCAATTTTGGCAGCAATTATAACAACATGTAGGAAGAAGAATAACAATCCTCCAATAGTGCCAACAACGGCTGCACCCCAAGGGTAGAACTCTTCACATCCTGCACACGTTGACACCTGAGAACACACTAAAACTTAGATTATTTCTACTTGCTACTACAGTAAAGTTTGACATGTGCGTGTTGACAATTACGATTAAGAACACAATCATTCACCGTGTGTAATTATTTTAACACTGCTTGGTAAAGCTAACAAAGAAATTTTACATCACTTCATCAGCTATGTGATGTTGTATTACTACTTGTTTCGTTTATCCAAAATATTCACGAGCATTTTAACAGTTTCAGCAACCATAATTATGTTTCTGCGATGTTAAGCAGCCCTACTCAGTCGTTTCAACAATATCCAGCATAAATATAATAAACAACAGTGTGTGCAGAAAAAAGAAAGAAAGATTATTAATATATCTTCAAAAACCTTTCGGAAACATACTTTAGGAGGAGGTGGTAAATCTCCAACGTTTCAGCAAATCGTACATTTTTAAATTCAATTTAAATCTTATATCAGAAGGTTTTAAATGTAAATGTCAAACATTAAACAATTTTTCACAAATGTAGTCATTAGTATTCGTATACAGTATAAACTCTGACTGAGGCTTTTATAGGTTTGCAAATCATGGTTTGATTATCAATACTGTATCATCACATAATTTAAAATGTTTAATTTCAAACAGGAAAAATTTGCATTAGTTTACACACCTTTATAAATTTATGTTTGATGTTACGAGTTGTTTTTGTCACTGTGATTAAATATAGATTGATATTACTAAATCATTCAGCAGACAAGGTGTTTAAAATAAATGTAATCATGAAGGATAATCTATTATTTGGATCGCCACTAGTCAGTTGGTTATACCGCTTTCGTGAAATTCCACCCTTTATCAGTAACTCTAGTTAATCCACTCGCCCACAGGTGGCCCGTTGTGTAGCCTTGTGACTAATAACAAACTGGGGAAAAGGGCAGATTGAAAGAAAAAGCCAGGTTTCATATAGTGGTGGAATATAAAAGACAAATTAAAACAACGTACGTATACACTTCATCACTATAAGAAGTCTGGTCTTGTTCTTTCATTTTACCATAGTTATTGTCCATGGTTATGAACGAAGGATGAAATTCCTCGAAAGTGGTATAACTCGGTGACATGTGGTAAATCGAATGATACATAGGCGTCTTGATTATTTTTAGTATTTATAAACATGTTGTCAAGTTGTGTAACAATTTATACAACATTAGTTTCTACCAATGTGACGTTTCTACTGACGCAAGTACTTCGTTCTTAATGGCTGGAGATTTTACTGTGTTTTCGAGATGTTATGTATCTAGAGGTTTAATGCTCACCATTCCTGCTAAGACTCCATTCAAGAAGAACAGTAGACTCCACTGTCTAGGTTTACTTAATGCGACCAGTCGATGGATTATCAGATTGATTATGCCTCCGAAACTTCCCCCAATTATTGTATTAGCTACAATTGTAGCTAATGCAGCACCATCTCCTGGCTGTGTAATATGTCCCAGCGATCCTCCATTGAAGGCGAGGAATCCAAACAGTAATATGAATCCACCGACAGCAGTAAGCTGAAAAGAACTACATTACTTTCTGGAACTCAAACACCCAGTATATAAGACACACTAAAAACAATGTTACTCCCGAGAAAATGGTACAGAACAACAACGCCAGTTAAAAACGTAGTCTATCAAATCACATGCAGTATATGTGGAGACATATATATATATAATAGAAACCTCAAGACCTTTAAACCATGCATTTCGGAACATTTTAATGCGCTATATAAATAAAAAACATAAAACTGCTCTATCAGAACATTTCCTACACACACATTTAGACAACCATAGCTCATTTAGAATTTCTGTTGTCAAAATACAAAGATATAAAAGATATGAAGCTATGCATGTAAGCGAAAGAAATCCAAAAATTAACAGAAGCAAAGGATGGCACACACAACTAAGCTTCCTATTCAAACACATCACACTCAGCATCCTTAATATTATAACCTTTAGATTAACATATTTGTAGTCTCAATAATAAAGTGTGTAACTGCAGTTTTTAACACTGTTAGTAAATTTTGTACTCTTTCAGTTCAAAATTTTGTTTCTCAACACCTCAATTTTTTATATATTTTGTGGCAAAAATAAAATTTGAAACTGTGATTATGAAGTATGAAACATATGTCAAATAATAATATAGTAATATAATTAGTACCATAACTATACTGTTAAACAGCGGGGAGTTTACGGATTTACAACATTAAATGTCGGAGTTCGATTCCCGCGATAGATACAGCAGATATCCCAATGTTGTTTTGCTCTCTAAAACAAATAAAACTATACTATATCAAGTAATATTTTTTTTTGCAACTGACCAGTGCTATACAGTCTTACAGTGGCTAATAACCATAAGCTTGTAAGATTGACTCAGTACTTACTGGCTACATGTGTAGGGATTTTTGTCTGGTTTTACGTATCCATCCTCTACCTGGTTTCTGTATTTTTTGACATTTCCATACTTACATCATACTTAATTTTTGCAAAAAAATGTTTTATTAGTTATTCACCCCCTTCTTTTTAAAAATTTCATTGAAGAAGGTTGATAAGTGAACATTTGCTTTATTTTTATAATTCAATGGTAATATATATTACTAATATCAGTTTCTATAATTTTGGATTACACTGGGGGCCAGTGAAGCCAGAACGGTTCCTCCAAAGTAGTACAAGTATCCTGGAGTGCTGGACCAACGTTAAGGAGATGTTTACAGAACCCATGCCTTCCAACTTTATTCTTACTTACTGCATGTGCATAAAATCAACTCCACCATATGTTTGGAGGACATGATACAAATCCCAGGCCATGAAATATGATACAATGCATACACACACAGGTGCCAGGCTTGGTTGCGCTGAAAATTTGAAGAAAAGTAGGCCACTATATAATGCATTGTTATGGTAATTAAGAAACTGGTGTTTTTAAATTCAGACATAAACAACACGTCCATAGATCTGTCAGATGCATAAATACTTGATACCTTGAATATTAGTTTAGATTGTTCTTTCTTTCTTTATTCTTAATGAAATTGTTTTGGCAGATATCATGTTTCTGCAATGAAAGGTCACAAACTATCGTTATATAAATAATTTATGCTGCCATCTAGCGACCAGAGGTGAAACTGTTATTTCTGAAAAATGGAAATAATACATGCTTTTAAATTTAACTTACTGCTAAAGTAGTAGGTTTTCTTTTTATAATTTCCCCACACAAATACGTGTGGTAGAAAAACAGAATAATATTTCTTTTATACAAGCTGTGAAAAACTAATTCTAATTCTAATCTTGCGAAGTGAAGCTTAATTAACAAAGAGGCGGAAAAGTGCAATCGAGGCAGTCAAACGGCGGTAAATTCCTTTGTGAGCCAATCAGAATTAAGATCATTCATGAAATAAATTCGTGGCTTCATAGAATAATTATTGGTAAAAAATCAGTTCGATTAACAACTTTTAATATTGTTACGTCTCCGTTTGTTAGTTAATTTTCCGTAAATTCGTTCCGACGAAACTTTAGCGACACAAGTCCTTTCTTAAATAAAACGGATTTATTCTTTCCGAATACAACTTTACGATACACTTAATTTCAACAGTCGCTCTATAACAAACGTCTCACGTGCTCGACTTCAACAATACTCCATTCAATTACACACTCTCTGACTGCAGTTCAATTACTCATTACCTTGTTGTTCCGTCACGTTGCGAACGTCTTATATATACAAGACTAACACATATCTAGTAAGTGTTAGGGCATTCTTTAAGGAACAGGATATTTCTAGAAACAGGTGGCGTGATACTAGTCACGTGACCTCACTGACGCAACAATATATAGAAAAGCCAGTGCATTTTGGTAACACCACGTTCCAACAATGGCAACAAAAGTATAACATAATATCGTTGTTAGTCTATATACTGAAAGTATAAAATGAAATGTATAGACAACAAAACTGGAAAAATATTTGTTGATTTCTTAATTTAGAGTCTCAGTTGATTAAAGAAGTTTGTTTTTTATTAAAAACTTTGGCGATATAACAGAAAATAACTTAATTCAGAAACGATTTAAGTTTAAAATTGAATCGATATTTTTATTTTCATGATAAATTTTATGCACTTGGCTCTAGGCTAAGCGATCACACAGTACATTTTGACCTTAGGCTTATTATGCCAACACTCACTACACTTATAAGGTTTTACGGAATCCCCACCCTCACAACCCCTTTTCACCCCTGTCACTAAAATCGTAATGGGCAGACTGGAATCGAACTATTTTATATACAAAAATGCATTTGGGCTTTTATGACTTGTCCTAAAGCGTGACGTGACACACCACGATATATATATATATATATATATTGTTATGACAGCGGAAGTCACGTGACTCTAGTAACACGTCATTAACGTCTAGAAGGATCCTGAATGCTCTAGCGTTTACTAGATTTCTGAATTCTTTTATGTATAAGACCGGCCAAGAAGCGACGGCAACAATGTAATGCGTAATTGACAGTTGAGTCGAGCACGTGAGACATTCGTTGTGAATTATAGCGTTTGTTATAGCGCGACTGTGGAAATTAAGTGTATTGCAAAGTTGTATTTAGAAAGAATAAACCAGTTTCATTTAAGAAAGGACTTGTATCGCTAAAGTTTCTTCTGAAAGAAATTATACAGAAAATTAACGACCGGAGGCGTAACAAATTGGTGTCAGAGAGTGGGACAGAAAAGAAAAAAAAATGGAAACGAGAAGCGGCAAATCAAACTACAGCTTAGCAGATTTGATGACAGCAATACAATAGCAGCAAAAGAAACAAGAAGAGAGACAACAGCAGTTGCAAGAAAACCTGCAACAGTGGCAGCTCGAACAGCAAAATAAACAAGAAGAGAGATTACAGCAGTTGTTGGAGGAAAAAGAAAAGAAACAAGATGAGAGACAACAGCAGTTGCAAGAGAACCTGCAACAGTGGCAGCTAGAACGAGAAAACAAACAAGAAGAGAGATTACAGCAGCTGTTGGAGGAAAAAGAAAAGAAACAAAAAGAGAGATTACAACAACTATTGAAGGAGAAAGAACATAAACAAGAAGAGAGACTACAACAGTGGCAACTGGAACAAGAAAGGAAACAAGAAGTAT